>NC_133784.1:1406176-1412914 GCF_003597395.2 Chelonoidis abingdonii
GCAAAAGACATATCTGGCTTTAAGACTAAGCTTGAAAAATTTGTGGAGGGGATGGTATGATGGGATAACCTAATTTTGGCAATTAATTTGGCAAATGATCTTTGATTATCAGCAAGTAAGTATGCCCAGTGGTCTGTGATGGGATGTTAGATGGGTTGGAATCTGAGTTACTGCAGAGAATTCTTTCCTGAGTGCTGGCTGGTGAGTCTTCCCCACATGCTCAGGGTTTAACTGATCACCATATTTGGGGTTGGGAAGGAATTTTCCTCCAGCGCAGATTGGCACAGGCCCTGGAGGTTTTTCTCCCTCCTCTGCAGCATGAGGCACGGGTCACTTGCTGGAGGATTCTCTGCAGCTTGAGGTTTTCAAACCACAATTTGAGGACTTCAATAACTCAGACATAGGTTAGGGTTTTGTTACAGGAGTGGCTGGGTGAGATTCTGTGGCCTGCATTGTGCAGGAGATCAGACTAGATGATCATAATGGTCCCTTCTGACCTTAAAGTCTATGAGTCTATGAGTCCTTTCCTTCCTAATGAGTCCTGGGAAACACCCCACAGCTATGGTGCCTTACCTTCAGGGACTCCTTTTCCTTTTCTATTCGTTGATGTTCCAAATGTACTTTCACAAGAGCTGCCTCTTTGGCTGTGATCTCTTCTTTAAGCTGATCAACTTGATGAGTCATGATCTTCATTTTTTTCTTCATTTCAGTGATCTCATCCTAATGGGACAAAACAGATGTTCACCAAACATCTGTCGGGGTGAGCTAGGTAAATCTAATCCTGCGTTGGCACAGGGAGATGACTAGGTAACCTCTTGAGGGCCCTTGCAGCCCCAAATTTCTATAATTCTAAAAAGGGATAGAAGAGAATTCAAGTATTTTGTGCCTGGAAGTTCAAGATATATTGACACTTGAAATTAAACCACAGCATCTGAGAGGAGAAGACTCCCAACCAATTCTTTATCCTACAAAGCTGTGCATACAAGACATTACTTTTAATGTTAGCAAAGAAAAACAATTCTGTTAAATGACCATTTGATTTTTATGCTGGCATGATACTGCAGTAATTAGACTGTTAAAAGCCCATTGACAACAACAATAAGCCTGTAAGCCACCTTTTAGAGTGCTGGACACATAATAGGACCTAGCAGTTGATATAAGTGAATAATGCAACTGTGATCCTATCCATCTGTTTTCATGACTTTATTGGCTTGCTCTTCAACGAACACTTGTACAACTGTGCTTTGTTTGCACAAATGTTGGGGGGGAGGTGCTACTATTTTTCCAAATGAAAGTACTCATGTGCCAAGGCATGTATCTGTATGCAAGTGAGCATAAGCCTTCACAAATACCAATATACAGATCAGAAGTGGTCAGCCAGCCAACTCTTATATGCAGGCTTTGATTGTGTGGGACTGAGGGCACTAGGGGGTAGAAAAGTTCCTTGGCTGAAGCCATTTTTTATATGTTCCAGCCCCAGAACATACAGCAAGGTGTCTGAAGTCAAGTTAGATAGTGTGGCAGAGAGATCAGTGACTGTGGATAACTATCCTATGGAACCACTTCTATACATGTGCGTATATGGTCCTATATCCAGAGATTCACCTGCTAGTACAACATTGGGAAGCTGCTTTTGTTTGTGACTGATAGTGACTGAGGAATGGTGACAGAAAATTGGAGGACAGTACATTCAATTCGTACAGGTTCACTTGGTAGATAAGTGAAATATTTTTGCATAAAACACTTAACACAGCAGTTCTCCAACTCCAAGCCTCTGGCCAGAGTACTGACACTGACAAAGTTAATCAAATGAGACTGACGATGGGTCACAGCACTTTTCACAAATAACACTGAGACATATACATTAGATTGATGATTGCAGTGACCGGTTGGTGAGTGTGACATGAAAAGATCAGTGGATTCAACATATGTATTTGACAGATGCATGAAATAGTGTGCAGTAAGGGATTTGGGAATACACTGCAGCTCCATAAACACTGCTGACCAGTGCTCTGGTACTAAGTCAATTAAATGACCCTGACAATGATGTAACCCTTTGCCACTAGAACTGCCCATGTGCATATATACACATAATTACTCATGTAAATTTAACAGGAGAAAATTAAATTCAAAAGTCTGCTAGATAGCTGCCTATAAATCTCTCCCACACCCTGGAAGCAGACCAGATATTTTAAAATCTGGAGCACAGATACATACCCAAATACACTGCTATCTTTGTATGTGGAAGAGGACATGAAGGGTCCTGTGATTTTTGCAAAGGACAGGATTAGTTTCATTTAAATAAAGGAATAAATGTGTTCCCAATTTCGGAAAGAACCTCAAAGCTGAAAGCATGCTTTCAAACCCAGACAAGGAGTCCCTTTCCAAGAGATTTTACTGAGTTGGAGATTAGGATGTCCTGGAGAGTGGAAGCAACATGGGCTGGGCAGGTTAACAGAGAGCCTTTCGTTATTAAACAATCCAAAAATATCTACAGCTAGCTTTCTTCTATCTAAACAACCTTTTGCCAATTTATATTACTTCCCAAGAGGAATTATTTTGCATAGTTTTTAAGCCAAGCCATTTTTTCTCCATGGCTGGCTGGCTTGTTACTGAACTATGAATTACTGTTTTTTTTATTGCCACATATAGTACAGTGTGATTATAACCAAAAGGATGTTTTACCCTCAGCAGTCTTCTGACACGCAGAGCTGTCAGCTAGCACAAATTATGAATCAAATAATCCATTAAAGGGTAAATTAATGGCCTCTGTAGTAGGCAGTTTTCTGCACAGATCTTTGTGTGGGCTGTATATATACATACACCATGCCAGGGCCTCCAACTGAGATGTCCTTAGTTATCTAAAGAGTTTAATGCATTAGCCTAACTCAGAGTGTATCTGTCAATTCTGTAGGAGGGTGCAAGAAGTTTATGTTCTAAATTGATACTGTATCTTTAACGATTATAAAAGGAAAGTAATTTAGTGTCCTCTACATGCTTCACCTGGTTTTGGTGCCTTTCTTGGTATGAACATGTATTAGGATGGAGGACCAATGAATTATGAAGCATGTGAATTTCAGGCACTGTCATTCCAAGAAATGCCGCTCCACAGCTGGCAATCACGAGGTTGCCCAAAGCTTCAGTGGCACAATAAAATTGCCAGGGATGGACAAAATCTGAATATCCAGCCAGACCACCTTAAGGACCTAGCTAGAATCAATCCACTTGATCTGCCAGGAGGCTACATCCCTTTGGGATCTGCCACAATGACGATGACATGCTTGACCCTTATTTCTGCTGATGCTTCACACATGCAAACATTCACAGGAACGTTAGCTACTTGTCCTCAATTACTACGTGTTCTGTTGCCACATCGAGGAAGTACAGGAGAGCTCCACTCAGACAGTGAGTCCAGCTGTAGTAGGGAGAGCAGGGGCTATTTGTCTGAAACGTCTGGCTGTGAGCAAGGGTTGGAGAGAGCTTGGGAGTCACAGGAGTCTTGGACACACCTCTGCTCATTGGTGGCCAGAGTCAGGGCTGCCCAGAGGGGGGCGCAAGTAGGGCAATTTGCCCCAGGCCCCACAGGGGCCCCCACAAGAATATAGTATTCTATAATATTGCAACTTTTTTTATGGAAGGAACCCCCGAAATTGCTTTGCCTCTGGCCCCCTGAATCCTCTGGGTGGCCCTGGCCAGAGTTGCTGGTAGGATGCACAGAGGGAGCAAGTAAGTTGCTCCACGCTAAGGGGTGAAGTAACTTACTCCTCCCCAGACTTGGGGTAGGTCTACACTGAAACCATGGGGCACGACAGCAGGTCATGTAGACATACCTGAGACAGCTTTAATCTAGCTTGTTTGAGTATCAATAGCACTGAAGCCATGGTGGTACAGGCTTCAGTGCGGGCCATACAAGCCCACGCAAAACCCTGGGTAATTACTCGGGCAGCTAGTCTGCACTGAAGCTGGTGCTGCCAGAGCTTCACCGCTCCGGTACCTTAGCTAGCTAGATCAAAGCTAGCTCAGGTACGTCTACACACCCTGTAATGGCACCCCCGATTATAGTGCAGACATACCCGTAGTGGGAAACAAGTAGGAACAGTAACTCTCTGGCACAGCTCATTCTCTGGTTTGCTCCTAGAGCAATGCAGCTACATGCCACCCCTTACTCAGGGTAGATTATAAATGTCCATTGTGGTGTATATGTTTATCTTATATTTCCTTGTTCTCTCAAATACCCCAAGGCTCTAAACCACAGTCATCCACATCCCAGATTCTGCAGTTTACTATAGGATATCTGTAGTGTTTAGGCCATTACTGTTGAATAATGCATAATGTTGTAAAAATATATACAAGTGATCTTTACCTTTCCTCCAATATTGCTGGAGGGATTCACAGGGAAAAGGTGGAGGATTGTAATCTGAGGGGAATGATAGTGCCTGAAATTGACAAGCCAAGTGGAAACATTTAGTTATGTGGGAAAATGCTACTTCACCTGACAAGCGTTTCTTCCACGCAGCTTTCTTATACATGAATCACAGCAGCGAGAGTGTGTGGGGTGGGGGTTCATTTTCACATATGTCATGTCTGTCATATGCTTATATCAAACCTAACAGAGAGCAGAGAAGAGAGAAGGAAGGAAAGAAAGGGAACAATTTCTCTATATGATAGGAATCTCTCTCTCCAAGGTGTCAGGGTCTTATGCAAAGCAGGGAGCGTCTGACATTGTGCACGAGGACTGCAAATTTTACATCTCAGTCCAAATGCAAACTGTGATTTAAAAAATTAATGCCCAACACACACACACACACACACACACCACTTGTGCAGATTTTATCTGTCTTTCCTTTCAAAAAGTATAAAAGAGAAGGATTTTCTTAAAAAAACAAACAAAACAAAAAAATCACAGAGTAAAAAATGTATTCTTGTACCTGAGCTTCAATCAGATTTTTACTGTATAGGTTCCTGTCTGATCTTACAGCTTCATACAGATTTTGTTGCTGTTTTAATTTAGTCTCGGCCTCTGCTATCTTCTTCTTGTAGTCAAAGATTTGCATTTCCCGCACTTTGATATCTTCCATGTGCTGGAGGACCTGAAGCGGAAAATAAGAAATGAACATGATTAAATCATCTTCCCATGATTATCAGGATGCGATAAAACTTTGTGATTTTTATCTAAGGTGGCAGCTGCAAATCCCCGTAATAAGAATCTATGCCTACAGCCACGATTAGTTTGGTCCAAGTGGGAAATTTAACCTTTCTAAGATGCTGATTTGGGGGAACATTTTATTTTTACCCGATGCTCAGGCTTTGGCTCAGACACAAAGGCAGAATACATACACACTTTAAGGTCAGATCAACAAAAAGTAGCATTCATAGGAAAAGCATTAGGTTTTTTAGAAAGCCAGGGCCAGATCTCAGACATTTACCAGCTACTCATTAGGGAGAGAGACAGAAAGAGAATATGGAGAACATGTTATAATTGCAAATAGATCATTGTGAAGGACAAGAGGTTTCAGTCTCTCTTCCTTCCTTACAGTTAAATGTTGTTTGAACTAATATCTGATCCCAAATGTTTGATGGATAATTACAATAATAAGGGAGTTAATTAACTATATTTCTAACTAAACAGCCAGGTAAGAAGCCACCATAGCAGCATTCAGGAGGCACTGGGAATGGTGAAGAATGGAGATGGATAGTGATGAATGGATTTTGATGAGGGGCATTTTGCCCATGGACGATCACATTCATTGCCAATAGGGACGGAAAATTTGCGAGGGAGATCCTTATTGAAGTGTTGGTGGCATATCACTTCAAGGGGAATGACACGTACTATGTTAAAGAAGAAACAACAAAAGTGGTTTGCCTGATCATTTTGCTGGACTTTTTAGTGATGCTCTATCAAAACTAAGCCCCCTCAACCTGCTGGCACAGACTTCATAACAGATGAGCATAAACAAGCAGCATTGTATGGATATTCAACCAGAATGCACCAAATATTGCACAGAAAAAACATTAAAAATGGGCAGGTGCACAAATTGAGGAATATCTGCTTTTGGTTTCATTGTGCAGATGGGGATAAGAATTCCACCTTTAAAATGAGCAGAAATATCACGAGGTATAAAAACAAATGAGGAAAACAGCTTTATGCACAGACACACAGGAAGAATAAACTCTGAATTACAATTGCAATTCATACCCAAGTGTCTGGTCTCCATTCTTTGAAGGTAATGGTTCAAGTACCAGTAGAATTTATATTCATAAAAATTCATAGGAAGAAATATAAAAATGTTTGGAACAGACATGCAATAACAGCAAAGTTAGCAGTTAGCATAGTTGTCCCCTTCTGTGAATGTGATAGCAGAGCTGATGTACTGTAAGGTCTTTAGGGGGCTGGCTATGGGGCAAGAGCTTAATTAATTGATTACTCCACTAGACATCTTCACCCAACTCTGGAGACTGAAAGTATCTAAGGGTACGTCTACACTACGGGATTATTCCGATTTTACATAAACCAGTTTTATAAAACAGATTGTATAAAGTCGAGTGCACACGGCCACACTAAGCACATTAATTCAGCGGTGTGCGTCCATGTACCGAGGCTAGCGTCGATTTCTGGAGTGTTGCACTGTGGGTAGTTATTCCATAGCTATCCCATAGTTCCCACAGTCTCCCCTGCCCCTTAGAATTCTGGGTTGAGAGCCCAGTGGCTGATGGGGCAAAAATCATTGTCGCGGGTGG
>NC_133784.1:1414765-1423442 GCF_003597395.2 Chelonoidis abingdonii
AGCGCTACTCCTCTCATTGGGGAGGAGTACAGAAACCAGTTTAAAGAGCCCTTTATATCTATACAAAGAGCGTTGTAGTGTGGACGGGTACAGCATTAAATTGGTTTAACGCTGCTAAAATCGGTTTAAACACGTAGTGTAGACCAGGCCTAACTATAGAAAGTTTTATCCCAGCAATGGGGATGGGTTCCAGCACATTTGTAGCTGACTGCAGAGGAGCCCAGAAACTGCTTGCAATGCAATATGAAAGCAGAGTCCCAGTTTATAATCTGCTCCTGCCTTTTCTTTTTGTGTTAAAACAATCTGCCAATAGTAATAAGGGTGAGACAAAATCAACAACGAGTATTTAAAATCTGCAGCGTAGCCTAGTCACTATATAAGCTGAAGCAGGATTTGAAAATAGGTCACCGCATTTGTAACTCTTTAACTTGTATTTGATGCAACAGAAGAGTAATAAACTTCTAGACTAAGTTTTCCAAGTTGGTACTCATGGTTTTTACGCTGACTATGCCTTTTCTGAAGTGATGAAACTCAATTTCCCTTTACAAATACAAAAAAGGCATGCATGATGTGACCCAGGGACTGATCCTGTGGGGGACTGAGTGCCCTCAAATCTAATAGGGTTGAAGGTACCCAGCAACTTTCAGGGGGAGTTCACCTCTGTGCAGAGGGCCAGCACAAAGCCTATTAATTTACATACCATCGAAGCTAGAGTGACCATATTTCTCTATGCTGAATAGAGGACACCCACTAAAATTACTCGTATTCAAGCAAGTTCAACAGCAATCAATCAAAACTATGCAGTATAAACATTCAAATTAACATCAAGTTGACTGAGCCTCTGTTTAAAAGAAATACTGAATACTTGGAGTCTTTTTATTTACCTTCTTATGTTTAAGGCTTTAGGGTTCACACGGGGAGAGGTGCTACACACACATTCTCATACACCTCTCCAACAGAGGGCAGGTGACTGACCGACTCACCCGACCCTCTCTGCCCGGCACTCTCCGCCCTCCACGCCTCGCTGGGACCCCAGGATGGACCTGCCTTTCCTGGTACCCAGCGCCTCATCTTCCTGAGGCAACACATGAGGGGCATGCAGGGTCACACGCCCCCTCTGGCCAGATTTCTGCAAGGGTTCACACTACAATGTGGCCAGCACTGTGCGGGAGAGAAAGGAGCTGCTTCCATCCGTGTGAGGGGGGGAAATGACCTGGCCCATGTCTTTGCCTTCCCCCCTCCCCCACCCCCATTCCCTGAGGCCAGAAGCAGCTTGCCCCTTCCTGCCCTCACGGTGTCAAAAGGCAGCTAACACCTTGCAGCTGCTGCTGGCCACTGGCATAATCCAGCCACCCACTGACATCATAACCCAGCTGCCTCCTGTCCCCCAGCTACAGCGCAGGCAGGAAGGGGTTAAGTCCTAAGGACACATTGTGCAGTAGGGCCCAGGGAAGCTGACTGCAGGTGCTTCCACAAATGGGGCCAGAGAGGTGGCTCAGCAGGGTAGGATTCCTAGGGGACAGAGCAGCTCCGTGCTCCCTGGGGGCAAGACCCAGGGCGGGGGGTGGGGAGCAAAACCCAGTGAGGGGGTTAAGCCCCTGCCATGGAGGCTGCTGTGGAGCCTGCAGGTCTGGGGGGTGAACAGGCTGGAAACTGTTGAGAAGGACAGTTAGCCGTTTGCCTTTAAATCATAACATGCACAATTATACTGATGCAATTTTGCATCTTGTGCCACACCCAGCTTTGTGGGGCATGAAATTAAACAAGACTGCAGTATAAAGACTGGGCAAGATCCTTGGCTGTGGGCAAGAAGTGCATGGTGCAGGTCAGAATGGGGGTGCCAAGGTGGCCTTTGTACACCCCTCATCTTGAGCTGGCTGCATGCTAGTCAGTCTTCTGGCATGTTAGAGCAACCAGAAGATTCTTCTACATTACACGGCCTGCCAACAGCCTCCAGGGGACAATGTGGCAGCCAGGGAGCAGCCAGGTGTGAGAATCTTGGCCACACCCCCTTCTCCTCAGCCATGCCCCTTACATTGGTGGCATAGGATTCCCTAGTAAGGAACTGTACACTGGTGGATGGGCACAGTGTGGCCTCAGCTTAGCAAGGAAAATCAGCCATTATTTCAAGGCAGCTTTCCACTGTACCCTTGGACCTGTTATGTGTATATTTGGCTATTATTTACTTCTTCACCATTCAGTTCAGAGAACCTGCCCAAGAACTCAATTTTGGATCCTCGCTTATTTGCTTCACTTTATTTAGCTGCTATGAGATCTTGAGAAGTTCTGCCTATGTCTTAAATGTCCTGGTATAGCATTAAGCTTTTTATAGATGAAGCGTATTAAAAAAGAAATAGGTTTCTGGATTTTCTTGGATACGACATTAACCTTGTAATGGGCTTTTGGAGACACAACACTGCTTCGTAACCTCTAGTTAACCATGGCCAGGGATCAATGACAGGTGAGATTGAAGGGTTTATTCAACTGTTTGCTGTCCAACAGATTCTGAATGGGGAGTCTGAAGCTGTAAGAAGGAACAGAGATTTTACCACCAACTCGGCATTTCAGGTGCAAACAGCCACCTTTCTAAAGAGAGAAATGTCCCACTGATACTTGTAGTGAGTTAATACAGACCACATAGGAAAGATCTTCCTCTCATTTATACTGGTGTAAATCAGGAGTCACACCACTGAAGTCAATGGAGTTACACCAATGTAAAAGTGATGTAGGTGAGCAGAGAATCGGGCACAATGAATAGAAGGGTGAATCTAGCATGACTTCTCACCATAAAATCCTTTGCCATTCTGGCTGTAACTTTAAACTACAGGCTATTCATCAGATGCCTGAAACAAGAGTATTGTAGCTTGAAAGACTCAGTCCTGCCTTGAACTTACATAGCTGTGCTAGGGTCAGTGTGGAATGCCAGGCCCCAGCAGGAGCTCTGGAAGGTGCAAGGCATCAGCCAGGCTTTCCTAGAGTCCCTCAGGAGCACAGCAGTCAGGTGCCCCGGGAGTCTGGCTAGCTCTACTGATTGGTGCAGGGCCATGGCTGTCCACAGGGGAGAGCCTCTGGGAAGAGAATCTTCCCCCAAATTGGCATAAGGCTCCTCTATTGCAGTATAAGGGCTGCCACTACCCCAGATTACTGTGCAAGGGGGAATGGCTAGCAAAGAGATTTGCATAATCACAGACACACCAGCCTCACCCAGAGCCCTGCCCTCAAAAAGGAAAGAGCAGCTGAGCACAGGGAGCCTCTGCCAAGCACACACAGGGTGTGATGCTCTGCGCTGGTCCCAGCATCTTGCTCTGCCTGCCAGTCCTGATGTGATCAGGGATGTCTGCAGCTGAAAGGTGAGTCTAGATTTGCCCCTTAGTGAATCAAATAAGCACAAAAATCCCCTGTAAATGGGTGAACACAATACAGGCACCAGGAGCGGCTCTAGGCATTTTGCTACCCCAAGCCTGGCAGGCAGGCTGCCTTTGGCGGCTTGCCTGCGGGAGGTCCCCGATCCCATGAATTTGGCGGCAGCCTGCGGGAGGTCCGCCGAAGCCACAGGACCAGCGGACCCTGCGCAGACATGCCACTGAAGGCAGCCTGCCTGCCGCCCTTGCGGCGACCGGCAGAGCGCCCCCCGTGACTTGCCGCCCCAGGCACGCACTTGGCGTGCTGGTGCCTGGAGCTGCCCCTGATAGGCACCATTACACAAACAGCCCTAGTGTCACAACCCCCATTTCCTGAAGCTCTGCAACAGTGAGGCCAATATTCCATTGACCACACTTTGCTATGGGTTGTTGTCTGACAGGCTCTGAGAGCATCTGAATGGGTGTTTTAGGAGTGGCCTAGACCTGCAAGGACTTCACCTCCCACCATATTGCCTTAGGTGCACAGGTGTTAGGGTAAAAGAGCTACGGAACTTTCAGGTTAAATGCCCAAAATGTTGCCCCCAAAGTGGAAAAGTCAGAAAACCCTCAAGCATTCACCCTTTTCACCTTAGATACAAAAAAATGTGCACAGCCCTAATCAGAAATGCACAGTTCTACAGCAAGACCCTTGCCATTCTGATCTCTGTGATTTACAGCCTGACTGTACTTTATAATGATCCTAACTCATAGTACGTGATTAGATGCAGTGGGGGGAGGGGGGATGTAAAATGTGACTTTGGAATAAAGAGAAATCTCACTTAAATGGAATATTATTCCAAAGAAATGATATAAAGTAAGCCAGACAAGAGGGTATGTATCTTTCAAAGATGATTTAAAAGCCACTGATCACATGAATTTGTAAGAGGTAATTATAAAGTGAGAAGGTAGCAAATAACTTGTGAGTTGAAACAGCCTGAAGGTTAGCTTCCCAGTAAATCAATGAGCTTCTTGGAGAGCTCTCCAATGTGATCTTCAGCAATTAATGGAACATGTCATCATCATGTTCCTGAGCACACCATATGAAATAAAGTGTTACAGAAGAATAAAGCTTGCTCAGGAAGAACAGGCAGGGAAAAAAGGGAAGAGGTGTTGCCTTATATATTAAAAATGTATACAATTCAACTGAGGCTGAGATGGAAATAGGAGACAGACTTGTTGAAAGTCTCTGGATAAAGATAAAAGGGGTAAAAAACAAGGGTGATGTCATGGTAGGGGGTCTACTACAGACCACCGAACCAGGAAGAAGAGGAGGATGAGGCTTGTTTTAAACAACTAACAAAATCATCCAAAGCACAGAACTTGGTGGTAACGGGGGACTTCAACTACTCAGACACCTATTGGAAAAATAACACAGCAGGGCACAGATTATCCAACAAGTTCTTGGAATGTATTGGAGCCAATTTTTTATTTCAGAAGGTGGAGAAAGTTACTAGGGGAAAGGCTGTTCTAGATTTGATTTTGACAAATAGGGAGGAACTGGTTGAGAATTTGAAAGGGGAAGGCAACTTGGGTGAAAGTGATCATGAAATGGTAGAGTTCATGATTCAAAGGAATGGTAGGAGGGAGAACAGCAAAATAAAGACCATGGATTTCAGGAAAACAGACTTTAGCAAACTCAGGGAGTTGGTAGGTAAGATCTCACAGGAAGCAAGTCTAAGGAGAAAAACAATTGAAGACTGTTGGCAGTTTTTCAGAGAGACATTATTAAGGGCACAAAAGAAGACTATCCCACTGCGTAGGAAAGATTGGAAGTATGGCAAGAGAACACCCTGGCTTAACCAGGAAATCTTCAATGCTCTAAAACAGCAGTTCTAAAACTGTGGGTCGGGACCCCAAAGTGGGTTGCAATCCAATTTTAATGGGGTCACCAGGGCTGGCTTAGACTTGCTGGCATCTGGGGCTGAAGCCCGAGCCCCACTGCCCAGGGCTGAAGCTGAAGCCCAAGGGCTTCATCCTGAGTGTTGGTGCTCAGGGTATAGTCTCTCTGCCTGAGACTGAAACCCTTAGGCCTCCCACCACCCCAGTGCAGCGGGGTTTAGTCAGGCTCAGGCTTTGGTCCCCCCTCCTGGGCTCATGTAGTAATTTTTGTTATCAGACAGGGGTCGCTGTGCAATGAAGTTTGAGAACCCTGATCTAAAAATCAAAAAAGAGTCCTGAAAAATGTGGACACTGGGTCAAATTACAAAGGATGAATATGAACAAATACCATATGAAGGGACAAAATTAGAAAAGCCAAAGCACAAAACAAGATCAAACTAGCTAGCGATATAAAGGGTAACAAGAAAACATTCTAAAAATACATTATAAGCAAGAGGAAGACCAAAGACAGGGTAGGTCCATTACTCACTTAGGGGAGAAAAACAATAACAGAAAATGTGGAAATGGCAGAGGTGCTTAACGACATCTTTGTTTCAGTTTTCACCAAGAAGGTTTGTGGCGATCGGACGTCTAACATAGTGAATGCCAGTGAAAATGAGGTATGATTAGAAGACGCTAAAATTGGGAAAGAAGAATAAGTTAAAAATTACTTAGACAAGTCAGATGTCTTCAAGTCACCAGGGCCTGATGAAATGCATCCTAGAATACTCAAGGAGGAGATAGTTAAGCCATGAGCAATTCTCTTTGAAAAGTCACAGAAGACGGGAGATGCATCCGAAGAAGTGAGCTGTAGCCCACGAAAGCTTATGCTGAAATAAATTTGTTAGTCTCTAAGGTGCCACAAGTACTCTTGTTCTTTTTGAAGATGGGAGAGACTCCAGAAGACTGGAAAAGAGTAAATATAGTGCCAATCTATAAAAAGGGAAATAAGGACAACCCGGGGTATTAGACCAGTCAGCTTAACTTCTGTATCCGGAAAGATAATGGAGCAAATAATTAAGCAATCAATTTGCAAACATGTAGAAGATAAGGTGATATGTAACAGTCAGCATGGATTTGTCAAGAACAAATTATGTCAAACCAACCCGATAGCTTTTTTTGACAGGGTAACAAGCCTCATGGATGGGGGGAAGTGGTTGCCATGGTATATCCTGACTTTAGTAAGGCTTTTGATACTGTCTCGCATGACTTTCTCATAAACAAACGAGTGAAATGCAAACTAGATGGAGCTATTATAAGGTGGGTGCATAACTGGTTGGAAAATCGTTCCCAGAGAGCAGTTATCAGAGGTTCACAGTCATGCTGGAAAGGCATATCAAGTGGGGACCGCAGGGATCATTTCTGAGTCCAGTACTGTTCAATATCTTCATCAATGATTTAGATAATGGCATAAAGAGTACATTTATAAAGTTTGCAGATGATACCAAGCTGGGAGGGTTGCAAGTGCTTTGGAGGATAGGATTAAAATTCAAAATGATCTGGACAAACTGGAGAAATGGTCTGAAGTAAATAGGATGAAATTCAATAAGGACAAATGCAAAGTACTCCACTTAGGAAGGAACAATCAGTTGCACACATACAAAATGGGAAATGACTGCCTAGGAAGGAGTACTGTGGAAAGGGATCTGGGGGTCATAGTGGATCACAAGCTAAATATGAGTCAACAGTGTAACGCTGTTGCAAAAAAAGCAAACATCATTCTGGGATGTATTAGCAGGAGTGTTGTAAGCAAGACACAAGAAGTAAATTCTTCTGCTCTACTCCTGCACTGATTAGGCCTCAACTGGAGTATTGTGTCCAGTTCTGGGTGCCCACATTTCAGGAAAGATGTGGACAAATTGGAGAAAGTCCAGAGAAGAGCAACAAAAATGATTAAAGGTCTAGAAAACATGACCTATGAGGGAAGATTGAAAAAACTGGGTTTGTTTAGTCTGGAAAAGAGAAGACTGAGAGGGGACATGATAACAGTTTTCAAGTACATAAAAGGTTAAACGTTGTTACAAGGAGGGAGAAAAATTGTTCTTAACCTCTGAGGATAGAACAAGAAGCAATGGCTTAAATTGCGGCAAGGGTGGTTTAGGTTGGACATTAGGAAAAACTTCCTAACTGTCAGGTTGGTTAAGCACTAGAATGAATTGCCTAGGGAAGCTGTGGAATCTCCATCATTGGAGATTTTTAAGAGCAGGTTAGACAAACACCTGTCAGGGATGGTCTAAACAATACTTAGTCCTGCTATGAGTGCAGGGGACTGGACTAGACAACCTCTCAAGGTCCCTTCAAGTCCTATGATTCTATAATAGGAAGCAATGGACACAACACAAAGCTTTTGCAGAGATTCTCTGAGTAGCCCATGTAACCAGGGGCGGCTTCAGGCACCAGCACACCAAGCGCGTGCTTGGGGCGGCAAGCCACTGGGGGCGCTCTGCCGGTCGCCACGAGGGCAGCAGCTTGCCTGCCGTGCTTGGGATGGCAAAATGCCTAGAGCCGCCCCTGCATGTATCACAGACTGGATTGAATTAGTATGTTCAGAGGTAATAGGGAATTTTACAAATCCCAATCTTGTGAGGTGCTGAGCTCTTCTTGCAGAGTGCTGAGCATCCTCAACTCCTACTGCCTTCAGCAGAATTTGAGGGCACTCAGCAGCTTGAAGGATCAGCTTTGCAGCTTAAATAGGGCTGAGAGAGTAAGACATAAATGAAGACAGAAAACATCGCTGGTTCAGAAGTAACATGTAGGAGACCTAGCTTTGTATCTTAGACTATTTCTCAGTCTGGAGCAGGGTGCTTGGGAGAAAAGCAATGGCAGCACACTCGGGGTACATCTACAGCAGCAAGTCTCAGAGCCCAGGTCAGCCGACTTGGGCTCAGAGGGTGCGTGCTGTGGGGCTAAAGATAGTAGCGTAGATATTTGGGCTCGGGCTGGAGCCCAGGCTCTGAGACCCTCCACAAGCCCAAGTCTGTTGACCCAGGCTCTGAGACTTGTGTTGCAAGGGTTTGTTTGTTTGTTTTTTGCTGTGTAGACATACCCTCAGATCCTAGTGGCCTTGCCTGGTGTATCACTGCAACTTTGCATACCTGGCCTTGTGTATCACTGTGGACACATTCACTGGACCTCCCAGACAGAGCGGAAACACAGTAATGTGTCTTCATACACTGATAAAGAGAAGTGACTTAAGCAGGAAAAAGAAAGGTCTTGATGAAGGAGCAATTTTGATTTGAACCAGGTGTCATAAGTAGATAGGTAAGGTAAGGGTTAATTTTCTTTTGCCTGTAAAGGGGAACCAAACACCTGACCAGAGGACCAATCAGAGAACTGGAGTGTTTAAAAGTCAGGGGTGGGAATTTGTATACTCCGGGTCTTTGTTGTTTCCTCGGCTA
>NC_133784.1:1424385-1488580 GCF_003597395.2 Chelonoidis abingdonii
CTCGGGGGGGGGGTACTAGGAACCCCAATAGTCCTAGTTGGTGGCAGCGAGAAAATATCCAAGCAGGTAGTGAGCTTGGGGGAGTTTCAGGTAAGCACCCAGATTTTGGACGCTAAAGTCCAGATCTGGGACAGGAGGCTTTATAACACCAGGCCCCTGGAGATAGTAACCTGTAAGTACTTAACCATTGATACAATTTCCCAAGGGTCACAGTGGATTCTCCATCACTGACAAGTTTTAAATTGAGATTGAATGTTTTTCTAAATATCTGCTCTAGGAATTATTTTGGGGAAGTTCTCTTGTCTGTTGTTATATAGGAGATCGGACTAAATGATCACAGTGGTCCCTTCTGGCCTAGGAATCTATAAATCTATGATCAGTTTGTAAAGATCATCATCTGGGGCAATACGAAGGCACCAGAGCCAAAGAGAAAGTGGTTAAAAAGTCAGGAAAATCTGGCAGAGGATGGACATGGCCAAAATTATTTTTAAATACATGGAAGATAGGGGAGAAAAAAAAAGATGCTAGCCTAGAACCGTGCACAAATGTACAAGACAGTCCTGTGTGTAATAATTTGCCTAAAATCCACAAGCTGTATTAAAAACTTTGTAAACTCTCTGCAGACCATTGATTGATCCTACCTATCAGCTAAATCTAAAATGTCAGGAATGGAATCTGCTCTCTTTCCAATTTTGAGAGAGAGAGAGAGAGAGAGATGGATGAATCGTGTGTACACAAATCATCTCATACCTTCTGGGTGAGTTCACTAGCTTCATTGATATAACGGTCTCTTTCTTTTTCCAACTGGTAAATAATCTTCCTCTGCTTCTGAGCCTCATCCTTATAGTTCTGAATTTCTTCTTCCAAGTTCCTCTTGGACTGTTCATGGAGCTTTACCAGGTTCAGCTGCTTTTGAGTGACACTGGCAGCCTTAAGCAAGTTCTGCAAAAAGAATCCCGAAACAATTACCATCAATGTCTGTAACTCAGAATGCCACACTGTACACGCTATGTTAAACACTAGCTTCTGTCTGAGTGGGTTAGGGATGCCCGAGAGTCATTACATTTTATCAGATTTCCTAAATTAAAGACACTCAGTGTCATGAGAATGTTTCCATGAGTCGAAAGCAGTGGTCCCCCAACTTTTTATGGCATGCTCACCCTTACTGGTAATGTAATCTGTCCGTGCCCCCCCGGAAGGCAGGGCCGGGAACAGGATTATGGTCAGGGCCCGGGACCCAGGCCGGAGCAGGGGCTGCGGCTGGGAGTGGAGCCACTGTTGGGGCCAGGAGTGGGGCCAAAGCCAGGAGCAGGGACAAGGCTGGAGGCCAAGGCTGGGAGCAGAGCTGTGGCTGGGTCGTGGTGGGGGCGTAGGCTGAGGCTGGGGGTGGGGCTGGGGCCACAGCCACGAGCTGGAGCGGAGCCACAGCCTGGATGCAGTCAGTGCTGACAGCTGGGACCATGGTCAGGACCGGAGGTGTGGTCGGAAGCCTTGCGCTCAGGTCAGGGTCATGGCTGGGGGCAGGGCTGGGCCTGGGGCTGAGGCCAGGGCCAGGAGCAGAGCTGGAGCCAGAAGCCAGAGCCGTGTCTGGGGGCAAGGCCTGAGGGAAGCTGGGGGCAGAGTGGAGCTGCTTGGCATGCCCTCCCCATCCACAATTGGGGTTGGCCCAGGCCCCGCTGCACCCCACCCCAAAAGTTCCTCTGCATGCCCCTGATGGGGGAACACCCCACAGTTTGGAGCCCACTGCACTACAGAATGAGGCAGAGCCTGTATTGGACTATTTTTTTAATCCTGCTCCCATCCCACCCTGTAATACCCACTCCCACCCAGTCCCGCGTTGTTCCTTGCATCTTTATCCCACTCCCATCCAAAACTTAGATCCCACAAGAGACAGATTCCTCATGTTACTTAAAAAACAACAAAACAAAAAGCAAAACAACAACCCTCAGTTAATATATTATATACATAAAGGGAATTCGGACACAATTTTTACCACTCAAAGAATAAAACAAATCTTGCTTAAACCATGTAAAAAAATACTTTAACTCCTGTTATAATAGACACTAAATGTCCTTCTATTCCTCACTTACACTTAAGTATTAAAACCTTAATTTTTTTAAAAAAAGAAAAACTTGCTTTACATTGCTGGAGATTTAGTTTTTTCCTGCAAATTACTGCAGTTTGGGGGGTTTTGCCCACACAGTCCTGGCTTCAACGAAGTACATTTTACCCGCTCCCGCTATTATGGCAGCAGGTCCTGTGGGACCCATGAGCTCCCAGTCCTGCTAGAGGGCCCTAGAATGAGGCAGTATTTTTTAATTGGAAGCTGGGATACTGATGTTTGCATTGTAGAAGGAATGGAGAGGGTTGTTTGGGGGGGGGATAATGATGGCAGTGGGAAACACCTTCCAGTCTCATTTTCTAGTAACCTGGTTGAACCTGTAAACTGAGCAAGGTTGGCCTGCAAGTCACAGAAGGAGAATAAACAGGACACCAAGATCTCAGTTTAATCAAGTTGCTTTTCTAACCTCACTTTAAAAAGTCCTTCAAAACTAAAGAATCAGTTTTTCACCCTGTTCAAAAGATAACCTTGTAATACACTCATTCAGGATGCAGAACAATGTTTGATTCTCAACCAAGTGAGGAACCTAAACAATCACATTATAGAGTCAAATCTACCAAAATCAGTTTCGGAAATACCAATAAGCACAAGATATTATTGCCTGGTCTAAGAACTCTGGACACGTGAAAAATGGTCAGCATGAAAAATGAATCTAAATGGTGGCAGGAGAGATCAGAGTTAAAAACAGACAAGGCTGTGATGCAGACAGATGGTGTGTTTTTTATTAGCATAGCCCTAATTTGACTAGATTAACATTAAACTCGATATGTTGTAGATACTACAAGCAGAGGAGTAATCAACTGCTTAGAATATCAAATAACACATTTGCAATAAAGGCAAATGCACATAACACTTACAGCCCCCTGCTGTTTTATATGCTAATACTAAGAAGTCCCTTTTGCGCTCACAGGTATAATGTTGTTTCAATTCACAGGAAGTAGGGGAGCATGGTTTAAGTTACAGGCATCTTATATTAAAGGCAAGATATTTGTTCACTAGTGCTAGCAAAGCAAGCTCACCTTGTTTAATATGTCCCTTTCTCTCACCAGCTCATCTATAGCTTTCTTATCAATTTCTACCTGCTTTTTACCAATCTCCAACTCTAAAAGCAAGAAAAAGATTATTAAACTCTGGATTCAAACGGCGTAGCTGGAAAAAACAAAGGTCTGTGGACTTTTTAAAAAGCTGTATTAATATTATATAAATGGAGATATAATTTATAACCTCCATTTGCAAGTTCAGGTGCCTAAATTTAGGGAAGTTAATCCATATTTAGGCACTAGCGGAGCATTAGGCCAAGATTTTCAAAAGGAACTAGTGATTTTGGATGCCTTTGATTTTAACTTGAGACACCATAAAGGAGCTGGATTTTCAGAAAATGCTGTGCACTCTGAAAGACATCTCAAGCTTGGCATCCAACTGATGAGTCTCTTGAAATCACTAGTTCCTTTTGAAAATATTGGATTTAGATATATAGAGTTGTTTTAGACTCACAGACTCATAGACTTTAAGGTCAGAAGGGACCATTATGATCATCTAGTCTGACCTCCTGCACAAAGCAGGCCACAGAATCCTACCCATCCACTTCTATAACAAACTCCTAACCTATGTCTGAGTTATTGAAGTCTTCAAATTGTGGTTTGAAGACCTCAAGCTGCAGAGAATCCACCAGCAAGCGACCCATGCCCCACGCTGCAGAGGAAGGTGAAAAACCTCCAGGGCCCCTGCCAATCCGCCCTGGAGGAAAATTCCTTCCCGACCCCAAATATGGCGATCAGTTAAACCCTGAACATGTGGGCAAGACTCACCAGCCAGCACTCAGGAAAGAATTCTCTGCAGTAACTCAGATCCCATCCCATCTAACATCCCATCACAGACCATTGGGCATACTTACCTGCTGATAATCAAAGATCAATTGCCAAAATTAAACTATCCTATCATACCATCCCTTCCATAAACTTATCAAGCTTAGTCTTAAAGCCAGATATGTCTTTTGCCCCCACTACTCCCCTTGGAAGGCTGTTCCAGAACTTCACTCCTCTAATGGTTAGAAACCTTCATCTAATTTCAAGTCTAAACTTCCTAGTGGCCAGTTTATATCCATTTGTTCTTGTGTCCACATTGGTACTAAGCTTAAATAATTCCTCCCTCTCCCTAATATTAATCCCTCTGATATATTTATAAAGAGCAATCATATCCCCCCTCAACCTTCTTTTGGTTAGGCTAAACAAGCCAAACTCTTTGAGTCTCCTTTCATAAGACAGCTTTTCCATTCCTCGGATCATCCTAGCAGCCCGTCTCTGAACCTGTTCCAGTTTGAATTCATCCTTCTTAAACATGGGAGACCACAACTGCACACAGTATTCCAGATGAGGTCTCACCAGTGCCTTATATAACAGTACTAACACCTCCTTATCTTTGCTGGAAATACCTCACCTGATGCATCCTAAAACTGCATTGGCTTTTTTAATGGCCTTATCACATTGGCAGCTCATAGTCGTCCTGTGATCAACCAATACTCCAAGGTCCTTCTCCTCCTCTATTACTTCCAACTGATATGTCCCCAATTTATAACTAAAATTCTTATTATTAATCCCTCTGGGTCAAATCCAGTCCTGGCATAAAAGGGCATAACTCCATTGGCTTCACTGGAGCTGCGCTCTCTGAAGACAATCTAGATTTGGCCCTTCATCCAAATACACAGAAGAATACGCTAACAAAATAACAAAGAGGAAATGTTTCAGAGTAGCAGCTGTGTTAGTCTGTATCCGCAAAAAGAACAGGAGTACTTGTAGCACCTTAGAGACTAACAAATTTATTTGAGCATAAGCCCACGAAAGCTTATGCTCAGATAAATTTGTTAGTCTCTAAGGTGCCACAAGTACTCCTGTTCTTAAAGAGGAAATGTGCATCTGAAGGAGAAATTGACATGCTGATATCAGGAAGGCTGGGCTGCAGGAAACACAATGCACTGGAATGCATGAGAACAATCCAAGTTGCCAGAAGGTGCATTATCTGTTGCCTTTCTCACCCATTCAAAGACAGGGCTGAATTTCCTGTGTCCTCCCTTTCACCCCAGCATAAGGCCTGATCTGATGAAGCAACAGCAGAATGGTTGTTCTCTCGGAGAGAGATCTTTGCCTTTTACAGTTATGGAGATATGAATATGAAAGACAGCATGTCTCATACACAAAGTCATATAAAATACTTCATGTCCCATAGGTGCAGTCAGTTCAGTATACAACCTACAGACTCGGCAGAGCACAGGGAAGCTTTTACTGAGGCAACATGTCCACACTAGGTATACAGCAGAATGGGGCTTTATATTTCAGCACTTCGCTATAATTCAGTCTATTAATACATTGTGTTGGAGTCATCTCTGTACTGGTATCATTGTAGGGGTACAAAACTGCTAGGGCAAAAGAATGCCCTGCCTGTGCCTTCTTCCAATCATCCCTTTGCATCAGGGGCTGGCGCACCAGCAATACAGACTGGCACAGCAACACACACAGTGAGGGTATTTCCTGGGGTGGGCAGGGTTACACCTGCCACACAAAGGGGCTGCTGATCAGGCCCTTTATGTTTTCACCCAGCACATGCAGCACTGTGTGAAAATTCCAAAGACCTAGGAGATATATATAAGGGCATTACAGCCATAGTGCCATGCAGGCCCCTTTCATATGGTCCCATACAGGGCACCGAAGAGGCATGAGCTTGACTTGGAGCATACGCTGAATGAACATGATAACAAACAACACAACAGTGGCAACACAACACAACAGTGACAACACAACAGGGGCAACACAACAGTGCTTTGATTCCTACCTCTCTCTAGTCCAGAGATTTGGTTTCTTAGGGTATCCCTCTGGTATTCTGCTTCAACTTTTTGTTCCTCTGCAACACGCAGTTTTCTCTGGATAATTTCTCTTACCTTGGAGAGTTTTGAAATTTCATGACGCATCTGAGTCACCTCATCCTCCCTCATCTGTGTAGAGATAGAAGGGAGAGTGGGTGAGAATGAAAATCCATTTAGAATCAACAAAAGGAAATGCTTCTTTGCTTAGCATATAGTTTCTGTACAGGACTCAGTGGCACTGGAGGCCACTAAGATAAATGATGTGGCTGGATTTAGAAAAAGACTGGAAAATGGCACCACTATTAAAATAATTTAAACAAAGCCAGCTGAGGCAAGGAGAAAGGTAATCAAATCTCATGCTTCAGGGCATAAGAGAGATCAATAAAGAATTCCCAACTGCAGTCCATGCACAGCACTGCACAATTGGCTCAACGGATTAGGTCTGAGTAGCCTTGCCTCTCAGTGAAACATCAGCTACTGGTAACTGATGGTCTGATCTGATTCTCCATCCCTAAAGGCAGGAAGCTGTTAATTTACAGCTTTAAAAACCAAATCTTTGAGTCCACACCACGTTACAGAATCAGGAAATGAAGCTATTGATCCAAGACACTGCACTAAAATGTTGCCAGTAGTGATCATTGCACTAGTGACTGCAGCCAATCAATACATCAGAAATAATCCCCACACCTACTAAGAAACAAATACAAAATTGCCCTGCAGTGGCAGCAACGCCATCACATTTTAAGCCTTCCATATTATCACAGTGTGCACTGCCCCATTCGCAGAATCAGTCACTACTAGAGACCTAATCCTATGAGGTGCAAATACCTCCTGTGAGGGACTGTCAGCAGGACTTGGGCACACTCAAACACTGAACTTCAAGAAATTTGCAAACATTTACATCACTCGGTGCTAGAGGTGCTTAGTAGTATGCCAGAGGTGTCGGCACACTGCAGGATCAGGCCCCACCTACAGCACCTACCATAATGGGGTCATGGCCTACGATTAGGGCACCCACAAGCTACCACAATACAAATAGCACCTTAACAATGAATTTTCATAAACCTGTGCTCATAATCTGATGAAGCGTTGAGCTCCAACTTCCACTAAAGTGAGGATCAGACCCTTACATGGCTAATATCTGCCTCTGAACCCACCTTGAATCTTGTATTCAGTTCCTATTTGAACACATTGTTTGTTAAATTTTATGCAAAGATGATACTGCTGGGAATAACAATCATGCTAGCTAACCAGGCAGAGTAATCTGGTTTTTCAATAGGTAATAAAAGTGCCCTTCCAGTGTGCACAGCAATACAACAGAAAAACAAACTCCTACAGTGTCATCTCACTGAGTTCCAGAAAAGGATCTTTATGTTACATTAGCTCTGGACAGATCTTCTAACACATCTGTTGTCATTTGTTTTCATTGTTTTAACCAACAGTGCCCACTGCAAGAAAGCTTCCTATCAGCAACTGACTTCTTTTAATTAGCTGAATCAGTTGTACTTTACTAAAGTTTGATAACCTACTCCTTTTCACTCCTGTTTTCTAACATAGCTAGCATTGTAACTGCAGCCATGCTCTTGGCTGGGGGAGATCAGATTCAGCAGACATATAGTAATAATATCTACAGTGCTTTTCATTCCCCAAAACACTTGAAATGCTTTAAAAACCATATGTAGCAGTCACTTTACCCACTGATGAAATGCAGCTACCTCTGGAGTGGTGCAAAACAGCTTTTTAACAGTGCACAGCAACACAAGGTAACGGTTTAGGTCAGCAAGCAAACAACAACATACTGATTTGCATTTAACTTCCCCAATTGATGCCAAAGAAGAAATTTAAGTAGCCAGGATGTAGTTACCTACATTGGAAGTTGGCTGGGGCAGTTATTATTCCTATATATTATTGGCGTCCAGCAGCACTCACAATATGCTGATCACTACACAAACATAAAGGAAAGCGCAGCCTCTCCCACAAACGGCTTACAGTCTTAAAAAAGACTTTGACTTTGTGAAAAATATCATGAGGTCTTTAATGATCACAAGTAATCAAGACCTCAGTTTTATGTCTCATCTGAAACAGCACAGTATGATCTGGTACTAGACTGGGATGCTGGTATAGCACTAACTCAGAGGGAAGAATGTCATTTACTGAATCACCAACATCAAATTCTCGACAGCAGAGGGATGTGTCTGATGCCATGCAAATATGAGCTGGTACTTACTTTCAGCTCCACTGTTTTCTGCTGGTTCTCCTGTGTTACTTGTTCAAAGGCCATGCTGTGCTGCTCGTTCTCTTGCTGGAGTTTACAGTTTCTCGTCTGAAATTGCTCAAGTTCTTTGGCAGCTCTTTCATTCAGGATCTGTTAGATTATGAAACAATCCAGATAATTCTGTTAAATCTAATTCTAATGTATCTACATAGACAGACTGGCTGCACCTTGAGTCGCCTTGCGGGATCAGAGCTACTGAAGATTTTTCTCTTGATAGAAATTGTTCTTTATCCCTGATGAAATTATTAATGTGCCCAGAAATACGATAAATGTTCAACGACTGGGAAAAATGACAACTTCTAATGAATAACGTAGCCAGCGTCATTTTCTCTGGGAGCTTTGCAAGTCTCCCTCACAGGTGGTGGATAAATATTTTAAAGCCTCTTTGCCATTTGGCAGGCATCACATACCCAGCAACTCACTACAATCATTGCAAATGAGTATGAGATTCAAATTATTTTAATCATCTGAAGGGCAGGGGAGCTCTATTTTAGCAAGCAAATCCTACATTAATATGCCTATAACACTTCCTGGAGTGCGCAGTTTGCTGACATCAGGGCACAGCTATTTTCCCCCTTTAATCTGTCTTCAATCAAAAGCCCAGAACAGCAGTTTCATGGTTTATACGGAGAATATATATTTCGATATTGGAGCTGCCAGACTTTTCTTCTGCTTGATGGGACTTCCCCTGGCAGACATTACTTTATAAGTGAGGAAAGAACTATCATCATATTTTTCGGTTCAAGCAGCCATGTGTGGCAGATCAATATGTACCGTGCTGTTTAAAAAAAAGTGTGTGTGGGGGGATTCCCCACCCTCATTGCGTGCTGGGAGCACAGAGAGATATGGGAGGTGAGCATTGTGACTTCTGCAGCATAGAAGAGCCAGGACTCAGATGTAATGACTATGAAAGGGATTCTCTATTGAAGCTGCTGTGGTTCTCTGACATAGGGCTGTAGAATCATAGAAGATGAGGGTTGGAAGAGACCACAGGAGGTCATCTAGTCCAACCCCCTGCTCTCCCTAAATCTTGGGCGAAGAAGCCATGGACAGAGTACAGAAGTGATGAGAAAGCATTAGAGAAGGGTATGACAGAGCATGTTGCAGTTGCTGTGTGTAATATGGGCCCCTTGGGGATACCCTAGCTAATAAACCTTGGATTGGGTTTGGTGGATCCTGAAACTATTCTCCAGGGCTGCACCAGACCCAATCCTGTTCTGAGAAATAATCAAGTTCTCCCTTAACTATTCATGTGAATTGTGTTTTATTTAGACTTCATATTGAATTAACAAAAACATTGTCATAGGCTTCTACCCACACTGACTCTTAGACCTGAGGGGATGAGAGAACCATAAATTTATAAGACACACACAACTCCTCGAAAACTTTCTCTTGAGGAAACATTGCTTTAGAATTATTAGATCTCTTATGCTATTTACTAAAATTGCTTCTGTGGGCACTTCTCAGAGTCATGGGAAATAGATGAATGATACAAACTAGTAGCAAAACACTGCTTTAGGACTTGGCCAGAAAACCGGTTTGAAAATAGTACTTGGTTAAAAAAATAAAAAGACTTAAGACAATACTTCACACTTCTCTAGAGACTTTTATAATGTTTATACAAACATTCATTAGCTAAACTTCACAGTAAATTTGAGAGGTAGGTAAGTGTAATTTTTCCCAGTTTTCCGATGGGAAAACCAAAGCACAGAGGTTTCCCAACACAACACAGCAAGTCTTTTGCAGAACTAGGAACATAATCTGAGTCCAGACTGCCAATCTGCTGCTTTGACCACTAAAACACACCAGCTTTGGGATATTTGGTCCCAATCACTGTGGTCTTTGCAAGAGTCCTAAAAATCATCATCAACCAGGTGGAAAACCAAACGCCTTTAAGAGTGAAAAACACAACTTGTCCATAAGAAAAGGATAATACTGGACTGTAACACATTACTATTTTAATTAGGATTTAAACATCAAGACTGATATTTTCAACACAGCCTAAGGGAGTTAGACACTCTAATCCCAGTGAATTTCATTGGCACTTGGGCACCCAAATCCTTTAGGTTCTAATGTAAATACCGGCCTAACATACTAACATGATTGAAGTAGAACATATCTGCATTCTGGCCAGAGTACAGAAAGTCTCCTTTTACCGTACATAATGATCCTGAGGCCATTTCTTGCCACAAATCTTTAGGCAGTACTCCCTGTTGATTTCAACGGGGGCTTCCGTTTAGTATGATATAGCCCCTTCAGTGACAGAGAGATCATCTTGATGATCTAATGGGTCTTCTCCATCCCTCCTTCTATTATGAAAATGCTAAAAGAACAATCTAATTTCCTCTGTGTCTGACATCTGACCTTGATACTATTACCAATTTGTGTTGGAGATAACAGAACCACCTACTGTACCTTCTGTTCCTTGAGCTGCTGCTCCAGTTTTAGGAGCTCCTCTTTGTTCTTCAGCACATGCTGCTGCAGCGCCTTTATTTCACTCTGCTTGTTGTCCATTTCCACCTGAATGTGTTTAAGCTCCTTCTCCAGTTTGTCCTTCTTTCGAGACTCCCGGGATGCCTCATTCTGACGCATCTGGATTTCCTGCTGGAACTGCCATCACACAGTGACAGAGGACAGAAAGATGTTAGGGCCTTGTCTGTCTTTTATTCCTACAAATCAGGTACAGTTTCCCTTTATTCTTACTGGGCTTACCTTTGAGACACAGTGGCTTTTCTTTAATACTGCCTTCCACTGGATGGAATATGGAAGAACTGCTCAGACGTAACTGCTCTTAGGAGAGCTATGCTTTTGGAACCCCAGATGATGGGCTCAAATTATTAATTACAAGGATTTCTTAGTCATCAATCACTATACCCTAAAAGAATCCAGCCAGAAGGCTCTGATGGATTCAACAGAGCTGAGGACACCTACCGCAGCTGAAAGTACCTGCTACCCAAACGCCATGATTTTGACCCTGAGGACTAACCGCAAGAACATTCCAGTAGGAATCCAATGGGGCTTTTCGGATGTTTTCATTTGTAAGTTACCCTATCTGATCCTTGGTTTACAGTCACAACACTAACGTGGGCTCCAAGCTATCTTGCCAGGGCCATGGTTTCACTTATTGTACCTCACCAAACAAGCCATTTTTATAAACATTTATTACACACAAGTAAACAGTAAAGAAGGAGGGGGAAGCCAGAACACCAAGGCAACATTGTTTGCAACATCTGCTCTTACTCCCTGCCTCTCTATGGAATCTTTTAAAAGGAAAAGCCCCTCACTTAACAGACTATAATGGTGTCAACTATCTTCTGCCTCCCTGGCCCAGCACCCCTCAGAGCCAGCAGGGGACGGGGAAGAGTCAGGATGGGCTGGTTCACCATGGACCATTCTAACCAGCACAGAACAGAGCAGTCCTGTGTGGCTCCAACTGAGCCAAAGCCACCACTGCCTGTGCCTTCAGCTGTGCCAACCATGAGCTAAGATGGAGCCCTCTGTCTCGGGGTTGTAGCTCAGTTTCTGGGAGGGCCAAAGCACGCTCCACAGCACACAACCTATCAGTGATGATGGCCAATGAGCAAAAAGTTTGGCTCTCTGGTTCTGTTAAGCATCCCAACTTTTTAAGGCTCCTTCCTTTTAGCCCCACTGATTCTGCCCTCCCTCTCTGTGGCCCTTCCCTAGTCCTCCAACGTTTCCCTCCCCTTCAATAAGCTCACAGACCACTTCCTCTCAATAGCCTCCAACAGACCTGGGTTCTCTCCCTGCTTAAGGTAGAGAACAGCTCCTCTTCCCAGTTACCACTGCCATCCCATGAAGATCTCATCATGCAACCTAGCAGATCCGATGATCTACTTGTTGAGCCATGGCTACTCTAATTTCAGCTTTCATGGTTCTGTGCCTCAGAGGCAATGTGTGGCCCAGGAACACGTTATTTGGATTTGCCAGAGTCTAGATAAAAGGTTGCCAGAAGTGATCAGCTTCTGGGACACACTTCCTTTAGATGATCCCACTGAAAGGTCCCAGGACAGGTTGCAGAGAGTGAACTGTGACTATGGTAAGAGCAGAGAAACAATGGGATCTGATTCCATGAAGAGTAGAACATACCCATAAGTCTAAGGGCTGGGGAAGGTCTTCCCCAGTAAATGTCTGAAAATGTTTTCCCCTGCTTTATATCATCTACTCTCTGCTCAGGAAGTGAGAAACCAGGACTTGATATGGAACACAGGTGTCCCACATGGCAGTGCAGAGCATGACCCCAGGCCTGCTTTACTGTTTGTGCCTGACAAGAAGCCCTGGTGCTAGCTAAAAGGATCCACCTCTTTTTGTTTTTCCAGTCTTGATTTCAGGTCTCTCCTTCTCGCCTTCTCTTCCTTCTGCTGTCTCTTTCTCCCCTCCAAATCACACTCATTTTCTTTCACCTCTCCTTCCCCTATTGAATTTCTCCTTTCTGCGTATGGGAGCCTCCCACCATCCCCTGGCCTCTTGCTCTCTCCCCCTTTACATGTCCGCTTATATATTCTCAGCCTTCTACACCTCCAGCAGACTTCTGTAGTAAGAGGAACATATTCACAGTATGATAACCCTCAAGGATAGGAAACCTCCTGCAGACACGGAAGCTTCAAATGCAGGACGGGACAGCCTCAAAGCAAGAGGAAACTATGACTCAGATATCTCCTTCAAATGCAGGAAATTTGGCAGCTCTGGAAGGAGTCAATAGTTGACAAACTGCTTTGCAAAGAAAATAGCAGAGAAATAAGACAAAAGATATAAAGCACTGATGATGAACTCCTCATTGAGCCTCCGGAAAAGGTCTGGGATGTGAAATGGCCGGTAGCAGCATAGTAGTTAATGGAGATGAATTGCAAAGGTGGGAAATGGTTCGGGACAAAGACGACTACTGCAACCTAGCGAGCTTCACAGACCTGATCAATGCTTTGTTCTGCCTCATTTTTTGCCCTCTCTGTTTCTTGCTGTTGCTCTGTAGCTTGGATTAGATTTTCACGTAACTTCACAACCTCTGACAAGAGCTGGTCTCGCTCCTTTGTTACTTCTTCCTTAAACCTCAGCAAATCCCGGATACTGGAAGAAAGGAAATAATAGTCAAGCAATGTCGCTGTCTCCTTTGGGCTTTCTCTTATACCAGAACAAGCTGTTTTGTGATGATTGGGAGTTTAAAAGTCACTTATTTCATTTTGAACAGCTTTTGACTTAGTCCATTGCAGCTGCCAATCAAACACATGAGCTACATACTATATTCATGAAAGAGTCATGATCAAGGCAGATAGACCCAAAATTTAACCTGCCACTCCATAAATAATACTGTCTTTATTCTCACTGCCCTCTTGGGTCTAAAAATCCCACAAATTCCCCAAAACAAGGGTTGTAACAGACAAAAATTCCAGCTTCTCCACCCTGTGCCCCTTGGAAAGTCTTTCAGCCACCTCATTTTTGCACTATTTTCCAGATTCCCTGCACTGCTGCATCCACCCTCTTTGCTGGGGTGGCTGTACCGATGAGGTCTTGCTGCTGCACAAGTCATAAATAAATGACACTTCCTGATCTGAGGAGCTAGCAGTCAAACTCTCTTCGTATTATGGCAGCGCCTACAGGCCCTAACTGAAATCAGAGCCTCACGGTGCTAGGCACTGCATAAATGCAAAGTAAGAGACAATCCCCATCTTGAAAAGTTTACTGCATAAATATACAAGACAGATAATGGATGGGAGAACACAGAGAGCGACAAAAGCAACTGGCCCAAGATCATCCAGCAGGCCTATGGCAGAACGGGGAAGAGAAACCAGGGCTCCCAACTTCCAGTCTCTAGTCCAGAAGTGGCCAAACCACAGCTCATGAGCCACATAAGGCTCTTTTACAGTTGAAGTGGGGCTCACGGAGCCCCCACCAGCCCCCATTCTCCACCCACCAGACTGTGGGGGGAGCTCAGAACTTCTGTCCTGCGGCAGGGTGGTAGGGCTAGGGGCTTCTGCCTAGCAGGGAGTGGGAGCTCAGGGCTGAAGCCCCAAGCCCTAGCAGGCTCACCCTGCAGTGCTGAAGCCCCAAGCTCCGGTAAACGCGCCCTAACTCTCAGACTTCTAAAGATTGTCAGAGGGTGAGTAAGTTTGGCCTCACCACTGGACCATGCTGCCATCACTAGTGCAAACGTTTGCAGGACCAGGCTCTCAAAATCAGACACAGATCAGAGAAGACAGGCTGGCAGGTCCTAGGAAAGCTGATAACTTACATTTTCATCTGGTCTCTCTGGGCCTGATCCAATAACCACTGAAGTCTACGGACCTGATTTTCTGTTGTCCTGCACTTTGCATTGTCATTTGCACCAATGAAAAGTGAGTGCAAAGTGGAAGTAAAACACTACTATTTTGATTTACACTCACTTTGCATTGGTGTAAGTGACTACACAAAGTGCAGGGCAATGGCGAACCAACCCCACTGAGTTCAATAGGCATTAGATCAGGCTCTCTCTCCTTCATGGAAATAACTTACTTGTGCTCTTGACCCAGTGATAATCCAGATCCTTGCTCCACTAATTTAGTCAGGTTCATAATTTCCTCTTTCAGTGAGAGAATGGTTTCCTTTGCTTTCTGCTCCTTGTCATAGGCTGCATCCACCATTTTCCAGGCCTTTTCAATCTCCTGGGAAAATAATGGGAAAACAGTTTAGCAAATGACATTTGGATTCAGAATGAACAACAAAATGAAAACTAATTATGTTTTGTCTTGGTTAATTAATAATACAGGTTTTGGTGGACTATTCACTGTGGTCAGTGCATATTATACTATGTCAGTCAAGCGCTATCCATTTATAGTCAGTTGAGGATCTGGTCCATTTTCTTTAACAGACACACTGGCCTTTACAATTGCAAAGCCTTGTTGTCAGATTTTGGTTGCATGACTCCCACTGAAGCCAATGGGAGTTTTATGGCCAAAAACTCACTCAACTCTGATACTTCATGTCTTAAGGGATATTAAAAAAAAAAAATCACAAATCTGTCTTAAAATGTTTCATCTACTGTAGTTACAAGTAACACTTAACATCATTATAACTGAGATTAGAGTAGCGGGAAAAAGACTTCTTTCCAGTTTACTTTGTGCATTTGTTGATGGGACTGTCACAGTTCAGTGCAACTGCACCTGCATTCCCTCTCCATGGTCCCTCAAGGCCATCCAATACCTGTCACAGAGACTAATTCCACAAAATCACTTCAATTGTTTCCCGTGTAGAGAGTTAGTTCAGCCCTGCTTCAGCAAAGCACTTGAGCATGTGCCTAACTTTAAGCCCTTATATAGTCCTATTGACCTCACATGTCTTAGTTTAAGCAGTACTTAAAGCTGTAATGGAACTACTCTGTGCTTACATTTAGGCAGATGCTTACATATTTTGCAGTATCGGAGTCCTAGTCAGCCTCCTTTGGTTGTAGGTGGACTTTTTTTGGTTTGTTTTGTTGTTGTTGTTTGGAGGGAGAGCTAGGGGGTGTCTTTCACCCAGTAACTGGAGAGAGGAAAACTTTTTGTAATAGGAAAATGTGGTTGTGACACCACAAAAATTGCCAGATGACTAAGGCACAGTTGCAGTGTCTAAAGCTGCTTTTAACTTTTTTTTTTTTTTTAATTTACTAGATTCCATGTTAAGCGTGTCCCTTTAATATCCTATGAAGGTTGTGTAACAAACAGATGGAAGTTACCAGTCAAGGCTGGCAATTGTCTCTAACTCTCAGTATTGTGGGAGAAGGAAAGAAAGGGAAGCCAAAATTACTAATTGAGAATCAAATGCCAGACTTACTAGGAGTCTGGAGACTTGTTTCAGATTTAGACCCCAAACCTTTCAGTGCAACTCTGTATAGACATTAAGGTCTGAGCTAGTAGATCCCGATATCAGGGCTCCCATCCAACTCCCACTAAAGTCATGGGGAATCTTTTTATTAACTTCACTTGAACTTGCAAATTTACTCAGGTGAATATTCTCACAGAAGTCAATGGGGCTACTCAGGTAAGTCATGATTGCTCACCTGAAAGTAAAGGTTATAGGGTTGGGCCTGTAGATCCTTATGCTCTCTATGACAAAAATTCAGTTTGCATACACACTGATCTAGAGCAATATGTAAACAGGAGACATTCTGAATGGGATTTTGCAATTTACTTTAGCTGGCAAAGGACCAAGCCTAATGTTACCTAACTGTAGTAATCTGTTTCTAACTTCAGGGGGAGGAATGGGAGGTTGCTTCTTTTACATTCAGGATTAAAAGCAAGGACATTTCTGATGATGGAAACCTCTGTTTTTTTAAAAATCACATAGTACTCATTGGAAAGATAGGACTTAGAAAATACAGAGTATGTCATAATCCTTTAGATAATCAGATTATAATTAGTAATTTAAAAATGCTTTGCAGTTTATTGCATACTTAACGCCAGAGACTGAGCTATACTTGATGTCTGTACTAACAGAAAATTTGTGGAAAAGATTTCTGGTAATTATGAAGCAGCTAGTTCATAAACTGTAACTGCTTCACTATATTGGTGTTTAAGTAACAAAAGTGATTGCACCAATTTAATTTTTCAAAGCCTGAGGGCTTGCCTACACATACAGTGTTGCAGTGAAGCTGCAGTAGTGTTTAGTGAAGACACTACCTGCAGGGATAGGAGAGTTTCTCCTATTAGCATAGTTAATCCACATCCCTGAGTGGTATCTATGTCAATGGGAGAAGCCCCCTCCATTGACATAGCATTGTCTACACCCAAGAGTTCAATCAGTACAACTGCATTGCTCAGGAGTGTGGATTTGCCACATCCCTGACTGATATAGTTATACCGACATAAGTCTGTAGTGTGGACCAAGCCTGAAAGTGAGCAGTGCTGGTTAATAGTCTGTGTTGACTGCCCTGGAGAATGAAGTCCTGTTAGCCAGAGCAAGGGCAGTGCAGGCTTCTGAACACTGCTCTGATGATGTCCCTCCATCCTAACCTGGTGGGACGTCTCTAGAGGCAAGTGTGAAATTCATTCTCTGTGGTTCAGTTCAGTACTTAGCTCTTTGTTGACAGTCACATCAGAGAAGCTATTATTTGAAGTGTACATAAGAAAATGTATTGAAACCATAAAACACAGCGCTGAGCAGCCTCAGATGGTAACAACTATTGATCACTATTGACCTGGGCCACTTTCCTGCAATCTGATCTAAAGAGTCAGGCCTCTGCACCGGAACATTTCAACCGGACTTCACAAGGTGCCTGGGTCTGCTTCTGCTGTTCACACTGCAGGACTGGGGCCTTCTTTTGGATTTGACCCAGTGATCTAGAAGGGAAAGGCTCTGCACCCATTACCTCAGTGAGCCAGTCAGTCACCAACATTTAGGTCTTTACTTTTATTGTTTTTGCAGGAACAGCCCCGAGAGAATTCTCCTTTCTCTAGCACAAACTGTGATAAAAGACCCATGGCAAGGCCACAGCTGGTCCGAGTCACTTTATTCAGGCTTGCAGGGTTCAGACATTGTGGCTCCAAAACTACAATGTAGACATTCAGGCTATGGCTAGAACCCTGTCTCTGAGACCCTGCAAGGATGGGAGGGTCTCAGCACAGCTCCAACCCAAGCCCAAGTGTCTACACTGCAATTTTTAGCCCTGCACCCTAAGCCCCACGAGCCCAGGTCAGCTGACTTGAGCTCTGAGACACAGCGCTGCAGTATAGACATACCCACTGAAACATCAGAATGGATTTTTGATTTTGTTTTAATTTAGTAAAGGAAATATGCCTCAAAGTTCTATTGGGATTTGAATCTACTTGGTCATTTGCATTATGCACATCTGACGATCTTTTCAAAGCAACTAGTTAGTGGAATGATAGTGAAGTACAATGAAATTAGGATTAGTCACAGGATTCCTTTTCAGACAGCAAAACAGCATGCAATTTTGAGAGTACACTGAAAAAAATCAATAGCAACTAAAAAGTTTCTCAAAGACATGATAAGAACATTTTTGTAACAATGTTATAGTGATACCTGAATACTAGCCCAAAGATTAAGCCTGTTAGCCAAGCTGAACAATACCTGTGCTCTATGTTCTCACATCAGCACATCCTTGTGCTTTAAAAGGATAACAGTTATGAGCTGTTTATTGTGCCCTGTCTCTCTAACTGTAACATATTGTCATGCACCCTTCCCACACGAGTCTTTCGGCTGCTACAATGGTGGGTGTTACTCTGTACATCCCTTCAGCCTCATGGCTGCTGAGATTAGCAGAGATAATATCCTTCCCCTCTACCCCTCTTCAGCTTTATGGCATTTGTGAGTGGGTTTCTCTGCTACCCTATCACCCTCCTCAGCTTCCACTTTTTGAGTCTACTTCCCATGAACAGTTCCAGTGCTTGCCTCCACTCCTGCTGAGAGATTGCCCAGATAGGAGCAGAGTGAAATTGACATGATTCACATCAGTTTCACAACTGTCTACAAGGATCTGATTAGCAACAGGAAAAACCTGCAAGATTCTAGACAGTTTTCATTCTGCCACAACTTGGGAAAGACCTGAGCAGTAGCAGAGGCACAATAACACCTCCAGGGTGTAGTGTTCTGTCCCATCTAGTGACACCAAGGCCACTTAGAGAGCTATTAATGAGTCTACTCTACAGCCTTAGCTAAGAGGCATATGGCTTTTAGCTCATGCAGTAGAGGCTCATGCACTGAGGTCCCATGTTCGATCCCACCTGCCAATGATCAGGGTCTGTCGGTGTTACATCTGCAAAGTTGGGATGATAGCACTCCCGAGAATTTACACTCAGATCACATATGGAAGGTTGTCTTCTCAAACATAAGGATAAGAAGCTTAGTATTTTTAATGAAAATTTACAAAAATTGATGACACTCCCCTGGGGAAAAATCCTACTTGGAATAGGCAGGTGAATTTTTCATGTCTTGCCAATATTTAAAATGTATATAGCATTTCAGAAACATCAACTACATAATCTCAAAATGCCCCTGTGAAATATTTAATATTACTCCCATTTTACAGATAAATCAGCTTAGGCCCAGAGTTAGTAACTCCTTTGAAGCCAACAGAGTAAGAGTGGATTGTGTAAATAAGCACATTAGACTGATAGATGTTAAGAGACATGCCCAATGTAACTCAGCAAGTCAGTAGCAGAGCAGAGGTTAGACAGAAGGGTTCAGCTCAGTCCACTAGCTCACATCACTTCTCTATAGCAGAAATAGATCTTCAAGACATTGAACTGATGAAAATTTTCTCTCAGCTTACTTCTGTGTCCTCCATTAAATACTTTCTGCTCATATTTAATTCTATTTAAATTTTACCCTCTTCAGTGATGTTATCGTCGTCTGATCATCCTGAGAGAGCTTCAGGGCTGCAGCCACTTTAGCCGAATTCACCACAATCTCAGCATTCAGCTCCCTGCATTTTGACATGAGACGCCTTTCATTTTCGTAGGATTTCTTCATAACCGTGTGGAGCTTCTCATATTCTATCCGGAATTTCTCCAGACTTTTATCTCCCGTAAGTTCACTGATGACTTCTTGGAAGTCTTTTTCCAGTGCTTCAAAGGCATTTTCTTCTACACACGGTCTGTCATTCCTTTCCTGTATTAAATAAGGTGGATAATCAATTAGCAAGAGGAGTTCAAAAATCTCAGTTTTTCCAGTAGATGACCACAAGAGATAACAGCAATATATTAGTGACAGCTCATTGGTAACCATGATGTAAACCTTCTGTGTAGCAGCTCCCTCCCACATAAAATTCACATTCCATTCTATTTTTTAAATAGATATCCATTAATTCTACTGAAATAACCTGATCCTCAAACAGCTGGAGCTCCTGAAATTCAGCATGACTACCCTAAAACTAGATCTAAAAAAAAGCCACTGTTGCTATAACCTTTAAACTTGCATTAGCTACTTACTTAGCTGAGCATTTTAACCCCAATTCTTCTGTGTACCCCACATCCTCCAGTCAGATATATGCTCTCTGCAAAGATATTTCCAGCACATCATTGTCTCTCAGCCAAGTTTGGCTCTGCCACTGACAGTATCATCCCATTACCAGGAAGTTCTACAATTGGTCCTTTCACCCAGGGAGTTTTGATTAATCTCAGCTATGTGGACAAATTTTGCCAGCCGTGGGTCTGGAGACCCAACTCAACAGTTATTGATAGCATTTTCCTGTTTTCATGGTAGTGAGAATTCCATGCTAGTCTGAGAAAACAACCCCCTCAAACCTTGCCCCCTCCCAAAAAAAACCCCAAACCCTACAGATATAGGTTACCAACTCAGCACACTCAGGGCCACTTTCTGCTCTCCTTACTCACATAAGTAGTGCCACTGATTTACTTTCTGCTCTCCTTACTCACACAAGTAGTGCCACTGAATAAGAATAGCAGGATTTATTCCCCCAATTTTATTCCTCCCAATTTCTCAGGATATGTGGATAACTTAAAATTGGAGATGGCTACACCAGATCCTCACCCACCTATGCACCCACCAAAATTTAGGTAAATTCAGATCTAGATTTAAACACTGTGATTCAGCCTTTTCTCTATGCCAAACTGAAGTAGGATACTGAGTCCAAATCCTCCATCTCTCTCCAGAGGTTCTGATTGGGATTTGATTCCAGATTCAAACCAGAGGTCCATCTTTATTTGAAAGTCTGTAGGAATCATAGGATGAAACTGAGCAAAGGAAATGTAAGCTGAATATCAGAAAAAGAAGAGTTTCAACAGTGTGGAATAGTGGGAGCTGCAATAGGCCAAACCTGCAGACACAGCAGGTAAACAAACTGGCCGGCTTGCCAGGGTGCTTACTCTGGCGGGCCGGGAACCAAAGGTTGCGAATCCCTGACTTAGAGATTAATGAGACTGCTACAGCGTTAAGGGCCATGGGGCTTCTATCTCATGCAGAAGAGGCTCATACACTAAGCTCCAGGGATCTCAGGTTTGAGATCCCACCCTGCAACAACTGGAACTGGGACTTGTCAGTGTTACCTAAGCCCACTGCACTGCTCTCATAGGGAGGAGGAGTGGGGTCGCAAGGGGTGCCAGACCCAGCACAGGAATGTCTTTATTAATTGGGTTGCTGAAGGGCACACTTTCAGCACAATCTTACCAAAGTTGCTGCTCCCAGATTATGACAGACATCCCCGTCTTTTCTCAGAGTACTTTAAACACCATGGTTAGGCACTTGGGGACACTTACACTGGTGACCCTCAGAGCAGGAGCTCCAAGCCACAGAGCTGGGATGGGCTGAGATGCTAATGAAGGAAGAGGACAGGACAGAGAGGGGGGAGGAGAGAAGGGGATAGGGAGGAGAGGGCAATGGGAGTGGCAAGGGGGGGTGCTCAGGGAAGGGGAGGAGGAGGGAAGGGAAGGAGAAGGAGGGNGGTGGGGTGGCGAGGAGGTCACTAGGGCAGGGCGTGTGGGGATGGAACAGGGCGGGAGATGAGGTGCACAGCAGGGGGGGTCACCAGGGCAGGGATGTGGGGGCAGGGCAGGGGATTAGGTGGGGTGGCGAGGAGGTCACTAGGGCAGGGCGTGTGGGGATGGAACAGGGCGGGAGATGAGGTGCACAGCAGGGGGGGTCACCAGGGCAGGGATGTGGGGGCAGGGCAGGGGATTAGGTGGGGTGGCGAGGAGGTCACTAGGGCAGGGCGTGTGGGGATGGAACAGGGCGGGAGATGAGGTGCACAGCAGGGGGGGTCACCAGGGCAGGGATGTGGGGGCAGGGCAGGGGATTAGGTGGGGTGGCGAGGAGGTCACTAGGGCAGGGCGTGTGGGGATGGAACAGGGCGGGAGATGAGGTGCACAGCAGGGGGGGTCACCAGGGCAGGGATGTGGGGGCAGGGCAGGGGATTAGGTGGGGTGGCGAGGAGGTCACTAGGGCAGGGCGTGTGGGGATGGAACAGGGCGGGAGATGAGGTGCACAGCAGGGGGGGTCACCAGGGCAGGGATGTGGGGGCAGGGCAGGGGATTAGGTGGGGTGGCGAGGAGGTCACTAGGGCAGGGCGTGTGGGGATGGAACAGGGCGGGAGATGAGGTGCACAGCAGGGGGGGTCACCAGGGCAGGGATGTGGGGGCAGGGCAGGGGATTAGGTGGGGTGGCGAGGAGGTCACTAGGGCAGGGCGTGTGGGGATGGAACAGGGCGGGAGATGAGGTGCACAGCAGGGGGGGTCACCAGGGCAGGGATGTGGGGGCAGGGCAGGGGATTAGGTGGGGTGGCGAGGAGGTCACTAGGGCAGGGCGTGTGGGGATGGAACAGGGCGGGAGATGAGGTGCACAGCAGGGGGGGTCACCAGGGCAGGGATGTGGGGGCAGGGCAGGGGATTAGGTGGGGTGGCGAGGAGGTCACTAGGGCAGGGCGTGTGGGGATGGAACAGGGCGGGAGATGAGGTGCACAGCAGGGGGGGTCACCAGGGCAGGGATGTGGGGGCAGGGCAGGGGATTAGGTGGGGTGGCGAGGAGGTCACTAGGGCAGGGCGTGTGGGGATGGAACAGGGCGGGAGATGAGGTGCACAGCAGGGGGGGTCACCAGGGCAGGGATGTGGGGGCAGGGCAGGGGATTAGGTGGGGTGGCGAGGAGGTCACTAGGGCAGGCGTGTGGGGACGGAGCAGGGCAGGGGATTAGGTGGGGTGATGAGGAAGTCATTAGGGCAGGGGTGTGAGGACGGAGCAGAGCAGGGGATTAGGTGGGGTGGTGAGGAAGTCATTAGGGCAGGGGTGTGGGGACGGAGCAGGGCAGGGGATTAGGTGGGGTGGTGAGGAGGTCACTAGGGCAGGGGTGTGGGCATGGAGCAGGGAATGAGGTGGCTTTGGGTAATGGTGGCACTGCATGGTTGCAGCATTTGTCAAACCCAGAGCATTGGCACTGAGGACCTAAAAGATCACCCCAATTTTGGGAAAGGCAGCTTTGATCATCTGCCACTCCATCCCATCCCTCTTCCTTCACATCTCTTTCTAGTACAGTGTTTCCAGCAAAGGATCCCAGAACATTATTGCAAGCTACATACCGTGCCACTGAAATGCAGCCACTGGGGAGGGGTTAACCATCCAGCATATAGCCCAACAGTGCAGCCAAGGGGTACGCTGAGACAAACTCCTACTTATACACAAAATGCCTGGGGGTTATTAGAGAGATAAGATGGATGAGGTAATATCTTTTATTAATATTATTAAAGATCTTCCTAGAGTAGACAGATCAACAGGTTTTAAGTTCTCGTCTGGAAGAGCCACACACATCTACCATCTACCTCAGAAGGATGATGGGCTAGATTGAGCTTGCAGAGAATTGAACTTTTGGCTCCAAGGAATTCAAGTATTTCACATCAGAGTTAAAGAAGATTCAGATACTCAGCACCTTTAAAAAACTGGCAACTTATTTCAGGGCCTTAAAATAGATTTTGATGCCTATCTTTCTGGCTCCACATTTAAAAAAATTGGGCCTAATCTCTCTGAGCCTCAGTTTTCCCAACTGTAAAATGGGGCTAACAATATTTGCCTACATCATAGATCTGTTGTGAGTGGTGCTGGTTGGGAATTATCCAACTAAATGGCTTTTCATCAGAAAATGCTTTTCCATTGAAACCAAAATGTTTTGCAGGTGGGATTCCTGCAGAAACCTGGCATCACAGAATATCAGGGTTAGTAGGGATCCCTCAGGAGGTCATCTAATCCAACCCCTTGCTCAAAGCACTGAGCTATCCTACCAACTCAGCTAACAGGCTGTCAGGGAGCCCAGGTTTCCAGGGCCTGCTTTTCTGGGAACACTAGGGCTTCCAGACGTCCTGCCATAGAGCTAGGAGCCTGGAAGCCCTTGTTTTCCAGCCCAGGTGTATTGAGACTGTAAGGTCTTTGGCGCCGAGACTGTGCCTTACTATGTTTTTTTCACAGTATCAAGCACAAGGGTGCCCTCATCTTGATTGGGGCTTCTAGGTCCTTCTGTGATACAAACAAATAATAATAAATTATAAACTTTTCTTTCCCTTGTCTACAAAGGAGGGCTGAAAGTCCAGTATCTTGTTTTACCAGTTAGATGGCAAAATGGAGAATTTCAGATCTAATTTTATCATTGTGGCTAAGGGGTAGGTATGCATTTTAAACTGTATTCTGCAGGTAAACGACTCATGTATAAAACTGCTATCATGCTGACTGTTTCCAACCCAAGGGCCGACTGATGAAAAAAATCCATCTGGTGTTGTTTTTCCTTATTGTTTATTATTCCTCTAGCATGATATCAGTGCATGGCAACAAAAAAAAAAGAGGACAAAGTCTCTGCTCCAAAGACCTTTACGACCTAAGGAGCCAATCCTCCAACCCTTCTTCACCAAGGAAATTTCTTATGTGAGGAATGGTTGGGGGGTCTGCTTCTAAATTTGACAGGCAATCAAAAATAAATGATAGGGATGGAGGGAAGAGAGCAACATCAAAGAAAAACTGATGCAGCTTCAAATTTCCTTCTTACATACAATCACAAAAATGTACTGCTGGAAAGAACCTCAAGAAGTCATCTAATCCATCCCCCACACCAAGGCAGGATGAAGTACACTTACATCATCTGACAGATGTTGGTCTAACTGGTTCTTGAAAGCCACCAATTATAGGCACTGAGTTTCTAATCTGCTGGTGAGGTGCTCCTCCCAGCTCTGCCCAGGCCTCACCCCCACTCCACCCCTTCCCCTCTTCTTCCCACCCTTTCTCCACCCCACCCAGTTCCACCCCCTTCCCCAGCACGCTGTGCTCTTGTTCCGTCCCTCTCTCCCCCAGCACCTCCTGACACCACAAAACAGATGATCTGCGGCAGGCAGTAGCCGCTAGGAGAGATGGGGAGGTGCTGATCTGTGGGGCCTGCCAGAGGCACTGGGGTGAGGGGGAGGTTCTGGTAGAGGGGCTGCCGGTGGGGTTTTCCTGTGGGTGCTCCAGCCCAAGAGCACCCATGGAGTCAGCGCCTATGCCACCAATGATGGGGATTCCATAACCTCCCTAGGTAATGTGTTGCAGTCCTTAAATATCCTTTAGATAGAATGAACAGGAGTACTTGTGGCACCTTAGAGACTAACAAATTTATCTGAGCATAAGCTTTCGTGGGCTACAGCCCACTTCTTTGGATGCATAGAAAGGAACATATATTGAGGAAATATATATATACCTATAGAGGTGCCACAAGTACTCCTGTTCTTCTTGTGGATACAGACTAACATAGCTGCTACTCTGAAACTTTACATAGAAAGGTTTTCCTAATATCTAACCTAAACCCTCCTAGCTGCAAACGAAACCAATTACTTCTTGGCCTACCCTTTAGGGGCATGGAAAACAATTGCTCATTGTCCTTTTTATAACAGTTTTCAAATATGTAGATTATCAGGTACTCCCTCAGTCTTCTTTTCTCAAGATTAAACATGCCACTTTTTTTAACCTGTCATCGTAGGTTGAGATTTCTAAAACTTTTATTATTTCTGTTGCTCTCCCCTAGAGTCTCACTTCTTTGTCCACATTTTTCTTAAAGTGTGGTACCCAAACCTAGAGTAGAGTAGGACTGTGTCGTACATACAACTCTCCGGTTAATACACCCTGGAATTATACTAGTCTTTTTCATATATACATGTCTATTGTTGATGTTTGTCTTGCTCTTTGCTGTGATGGCTGAAAAGGAGAGCCTTTAGGGCTGAAGTGGAAATTGGTAATGGAAGGCAACATTGTCCCTAGGCTTATCTTTGTGTGTTCGTACATTTATATGTAGAGAAGGAACCCTACAGAGGTAATTATGTGAAAAGAGGATCCCCACATATTGAGGGATTCCAGTGAACCTGCAGGTGCCCATACTGACCAAGTTCTTGATGATTTGCAACCCACTGAAGTTAGCAATATAAGCTATGACTTCACTGCAGTCAGCTGAGTGTTATCTCCTCTAGCACAGGTGAGAGTGGCCCCCTCGATCTGCACAGAATGACGGTTTGCAGGTGATGAGTCATGCTAACTCCAGCTGTAACCTATACCCCCTGACAGGTCAGCCAATTCTAGTTAAAAGAGCCATCACACTTGGAGTAAGGCGTTTTGTGTGTGGATAGGACTTAAGTTGGAGGAAACACAGGAGTTACAGATCATGTTAATTCTGCCATGAAGACAAGCCCATAAAAAGGAACGGACTGGAAGTGAGGACATCTGGGCTCGATTCCTGGCTCTTTATCAGACTTCCTGTGACCTTGGACAAATCACTTAACAACATCTCTATGCCTCGCTTCCCTATTTGTACAATAGAGATAACAAGACTTCTCTCTCTCCCAGTGGTGTTAGGACAGTAAATTCATTAACATTTATGAGGTGCTCAGATACTATGGTGATGGGGGCCAGACAAGAACCTAGAGAGAATTTTGCCATGAAGTAGAATTCCTTTCTCAAGCTGTCTAATGTGGCTCACAGCCATGAGTGCCAATCTCAGGGAAAATTGTTAAGAAACAGCATAAACCACAAGCTGGTTGTGTGCTCTATAATTAGATTTCATCCACCAAGTAACAAGTGTGAACTCTTCAAGCGTTATAACAGCCTTAACATGGAGTCACAGATAGTCCCCTTGGGCACTCTGATTTATCTTGCCACCCAGGCAAACCTGTCTTTGTGATCGAGGGTTTCTTGCACCAAGAATCACAATATCCAAGTTACTTCCAGTCCCTATGAACTAGTCACTTACACTGGGTCAATTGTACTCTAGATATCTCACCAAAGACAATGCTTGTAGCCAATCCCATAATAAACTAAGATTTATTAACTAGGAAAAAGAAAGGAGAGTTATTTACAAGGTTACAGCAGGTAAACATACACACACAACTGAGTTACAGTCTTAGCTTTCAATGGGTAATAGATGCTGCTGTGATATGCAAGCTTTCTATATCCTTTTGAACTAACACAAGCTAAAAAGATTGGGGATCCCTTGCTTATGCTTGGAAATATCACTCTTACCAAATTCCAAGCAGTATAGAGTTACAGTTCCTTCTGGTTAGGGATTTTCATTACCTTCCCCTAGTGTTCAAACTGAAGAAACAAGTGTCTGTGCCTGTCTCCTCTTCCGGATGTGTATGGAAGGGAGGGGAAGGCAATCAACATAGCCTTTTTGTCCTTTGATGTTTCACAGTGGCTCATTTGGTTTCATTGGATCTTCTTGTGTGCATGCCCAGCACTTTACATTAATTAATGGTTCTTTCCTGTTTGGTAAACTACACAATTACAGGTTTCAGAGTAGCAGCCGTGTTAATCTGTATCCACAAAAAGAACAGGAGGACTTGTGGCACCTTAGAGACTAACAAATTTATTTCAGCATAAGCTTTCGTGGGCTACAGCTCACGTCTTCGGATGCATAGAATGGAACGCACAGACAGGAGATATTTATACATTCAAAGAACATGAAAAGGTGGATGCAAACACTCAATATAACCTTATACCATGGGCCACAGCTGCTATAAGTGACATCAATACATGCAGCACCTTACAAGCATTTAATCATGTCTAAACATCGAACACATTCTTGTCAACTTAATGTCAGTTTTAACAATGCTAACATACAGGTGAGTCAGACTGGTTTCCAATGATGCATTTGTCAGTGTTCAGGGAGACCACTGGCATGAGCTTGCACCTGGTCTACCAGCATCACACCCCTCTCAATCTAGTTTTTAAACTGAGCTATTATTAGTTTCCTCCCCTTATGTCCCTCTGAAATTACAGATGATGGTGAGAGCCAAAATTATCTGGACCACGCAAACACAAATATAAGACGCCAGGTGCAAACACGGTGGGATTCCATGCCAAACAGGGACGAACTTGATTCAAGATGTTTTATTTCATTTAAGGTGTTATTATTTGTGTCCTCTTGTAACAATGCTGGTTTGGCTCAGTTGACATTAATAGTTTAAGTCAGGTGGCAGAATCAGCTATTTCAACTAGCTTAAAAGAGAAATTTAGGACAGTGATCTCCCTGTGTGTGTGCACGCGATGGTTGGTAACTATAATAGAAATATTTGCTTAGTGACTTATATATGGTCACAGCTCTAAGGCAATAATTTAATGTGCACTTTAAATTATAGTGACATAAAAGTGATACGCCATTATTCAGTGAGGGAAGGATTTATGGGCCTCTGCAGAGATATAAAGATGCAGTAAAATCTCATCATAACATCACCCAGGAGATCGTACGCTCTTTCGGGCAGGGACCATGACTTTATGTCTTTGTGTAAAGTGCATAGCACCCCTTTGGGCGTGATAAAATAAATAAGGATAAGAAGAAGAAATAACAGAAAGGAGGGATAGGTTTTTAGGTCTTCTTTTACACCTTTGCATTGCAGGAAAGAAAATCACTAGGTGGCGCTGTACTACCACAATGATGTGATGGCTCCCACCATAATAGTAATTAATAATACTTGGCCCTTACAGCCTTTTACATTTCCAGAGCATATTACAAAAATTAATCAATATTTAAGATATATAATAGTCTAATTAATATGCAAGTGTGACTGAGGTTCCATATTCTACTGTCTTTACTCTTACAAATAGATTGACAGGGAATTAACAGGATAATTTATGTCAGTTAAGAGAGCAGGATTTGGCCTGAAATTTACTAAGACTACAAATCAAAACCTGGCACTGAAAATTCTCCTGGGATGTAGAAATCCAGCTGTGTTCCATCAGCCTCATACACCATCACCAGTACTAATAAAGATTCTGTCAATAGAATTTGACTGAAATTGGTTTATTCATCGCTTCCAAGGCCAGAAAGGACCATTGTGATGATCTAGTCTCACTTCCTGTATAACACAGGCCAGAGAACTTTCTCCAAAATAATTCGAATAGTAGATCTTTTAGAAAAATATCCTGTAAATCCACCGTGATCCTTAGTAAATTGTTCTGATGGTTAGTCACCCTCACTGTGAAATATTTACACTTTATTTACAGTTTGAATTTGTCTAGCTTCAGCTTCCAACCAATGGATTGTATTATAAATTTCTCTTCTAGATTGTAGATCTCATTATTAAATATCTGTTCCCCATGTTGATACTTATAGACTGTGATCAAGCCACCCCTTAACCTTCTCTGCCCTGGGCAGAATAGAATCCTGCTGGCTCTCCCATGATTGTGTCAGTTTTGCAGCGCTAAAAGGAGCAGAATGTTTTCAGTAAAAGTAAGTCAGATTTGTGTCTAGTCATTGGTAAACGTGGGTTCTTTGATTGCTTGATTATTTGTAGACATGGCAGAATTTTATTTTTATTCTTCTTATTATTTTGTCAGATAAAATCAATGTTCATTGTGAAGAATGTTTTGAATTTTGATCCATTTAAATTTTAGCACCTGTGGGAAATTATGCAGGTGTCAGACAATAACTTAATGATAGTAGACACTGAGATTCAAAAAGTTAAAGTTTATAACTGTTCAACTGTTAACATCACATGTCAAAATACACAAAGTAAATATCTTTAAATCAAACTCTAATAAATTCTCAAGCAGCAATTTTCTTACTTTGTCTATTTGTAAATTTTGATTATTATTGATGGAAATGTTTTTTCATCCATTTATCAGTGTACAGTGATATCAACATTTACTGATATTTACCAATTAAAATCTAGTCTTACTGAGCTTAATTATCTATGATATATTTCTTGTTGTGTTTGATTTTTTTTATTTCAATTCTATTTGTTATTCCCAAATTAAATGGTGATATGAGCAGTTGTCCATTAGAAATTGGACCGAACCTTCCTACTCACTGCACACAAGACACAGAACAGATATCAAATAACAACTTTTGATCACTTTTGTCTTGGACTGGAATTGAGCCAGTAACCTGGAGATGAGAAGAGGTACCATATCCCATTACCATTTTCATACTGTCAAATCACAAACTAGCTAGTAGATCTGCCAGCCGGTGTCTCTCTTATAATAAAAATTCTCCAGTAAAGGTTTTAGTGAGCTAGTAGCAAAGTGCTATTCTAAGCTACATATATAATTACTTACTTTTTTTTAAAGCCATTTAAATAACTATGAAAATCATGTCTTAAGGTTAAATCTACAATCTTGACACAAAACTTAATCTATCATTTATTAGCGTCCCCCCAATAGACTGCAAGATTTGCCTATGGAGCAACTTTGACCCTGTAGCAGTGCTAGCCTCTGAGATTTCCATTCCTTTGTTTCATTTGTACCTAGGGCCAGAACTTCAAAACTCTTTGTCACAAATCCGATCAAGCGCCCCCTTCTTGGCCACTCACTGGATTGCTGTGAGGGAAATCTCATGTTAACATGCAGACACCTGCTTTACTTTATTTCTCGCTATATTCCAGTATCTTGAATAGCTTCCTCCATTACCTGCTCACCAAGCCACCCATTCTGATTCCCCCTACGTCCTCCTGTCACTGCTTTTGTTCCCTGGTTGGTCTCCCAGTTCGAGAACATTTGGGGGTATCTAAGATGAGTTGGTTTCAATTATCTCTAGTTTTACCAGGCTCAGACCAATGAAAATAATTTGCCCCCCACTTCTCTTCATAGCGACCCCTCTCTATCAGCACCAGGAGCCATTGCCATAGGCTCTGACTTCCATGCATCATTTACTCCTTTGCCTCATAACTCACTCCCACCAAATCCTTTGGTAGCTGTAAGTTAGCCTGACATGTTCCACTGCTTGACACTTGAGTCCCCTGGGGGGCCCTATAAAAAATAACCCTCCTCTTCTAATACCCAAGGAAGGGCATATAACTGCAAAGTTCTAAGATGATTAGAAGGTCAGGTGTGAGGGGGAAGATGAGGGCACCATATGCTCAGCTTGAAGCCTGAAGGTGACTCTCCCTCCGCAGGTTTATTTGCCTGTAGCTGTGAAAGATTCGCTGGTTGATGGAACTCCCCTTTTCATTCCCCCCTTCTCCTTGTGCTGCTGTCCTCTGGACAACTCATTGCTGGGCATTGGGATGCCAGAGGAACAGTGAGTGATCCAACAAAGGGGAATGTGATACTAGAGGTAAGTGGGTGATGCAGGATGCTTGGGGGGCACACATACATGGGGCAAAGGCATAGGATATTTGACGTGCACTTTCAGGTCACTCCGGGTTGCTTCTGTGAAAATGGCATCTGGGTGCACCCTGTTCTGTCCTTTCACAGCCAGATGCACTCTAGCATTCAGGACTCAGCAAGGCCTGGATCTAGCAGGATTATCGCTCCTGCTTTCTTTTTTGTTAATCTGAATCCCTGTTTGTGCACCAGAAAGGCAGCCATATGTTTCATTCTCTTTGTGAGTCAGATAGCTAGGGGGCTACCACAGGATCTATTCCACTGACACATGGCCTGGCATTTGACTTCCCTATTGTGTCCCTAATTTCTGCTTTCAAAGCCTGGGTAATTATTTATAAGTGCTTTTGTTGTTGTTTGTTTTGTTCTGAATTGCTTACAGAAACATAGTGCAATGTTAATTTTACAAAGGATTAGAAGCAGAGGCGGGCATAATAGAAAAGAATCCCTTCACCTTCTAAGGTGATTGAAAGCAAATGGAAAACTGATCCAACATTCGAAGCCTGGGGCAGATTCTGCTACCCTTACTCAATTATTACTGCTTGTATTGTGGTAGCATCTAGGCACCCCCGTCAGGGACTAGGATCCCGCTGTGCTAAGTGCTGCAGTCCTACTGACTTCAAGCAGGGCTGTTTGCAGAATAGGGTACTATCCTCGTGAGTAAGGGTGGTGGAATTTGGTCCTTTGTGAAATTAAATTATGCTAAATTGCATAAAAAGACAGATCCAAATAAATTAAATACTTTCCTAATATTGTTGCCCGCACAGAGTGCCTGAGGGTGGCAACGGTTGGGTCCGTTGCCCGGTGTGCTTTGCAACCAATTAAACACACCGGGGTGGAGAAGTAACCAAACTTTATTTGAGCTCAAATAAGACACCTGGAGCCACACAGGACTCAGATCAAGCGCGCGAAACAAACAGCTGACCTAACTATTTATACGGAAATTAAAACTGATACACATTATAACATGATCTGTCACTCACACAGTGCCCACCCAAGGCTAAGTCTGCCTAGTAACAGTCCAGTTTCCCACCCAAAGGTTAAATCTGCCCAGCAACTGCAGGAGTAGGAGTAGCCCCTCCCAACAAGGGCAACCTGAGGTCAAACATGGAGGAGTAAAACTCAAAATGGAGGAACTGGTACACTATGGTTCAGAACAAGAGGACTTCATCAGCTCTCATGGCCTTCCATTCTCCCAAATTACCTGGGTTATACCAAGTGCGTCCCCAACAATCCCTCCTTTGAGAATACTCAGAAAGCTCCTGCTTGAGTCTTCTCATAATATGATGACAGCACTTGGTTTAGATCTGGGTCTGGGGAATACTGAGGGTGGCCAGCCATCAGCATAGGTGTGACAGAGGTTGTAGAACAAACCTTACCCTATAATAACCTTACAACAGGTAAGTGACAGTAGAACAAGTAAACATAACACTACCCCTATCTTATAGCTTTTCCTCTCAGATCTGAACCTTAGAGTTCAGAAAATGAGATACTAGCACATGAATCCTCTAAGCTTAATTATCAGCTTAGATTTGATAGCACTGCCACCACCCAAAAATATAGTGTTTTGGGGCACTCTGACCTCCCCAACATTCCCTGGGGACCCCAAGAACCCAAACCTTGGATTTTTAAAACAGGAGAAATAACCATCCATCTTTCCCCCTCCCAGACTTCCCTCCCGGGCTATCCTGAGAGACTACTGATCCAAACTCTTTAAATCACAATACAGAGAACCAGTCCCTCCCTTCCACAAAGAGCAAACAGATTCAAGAAAAACAGAGAGAGATTCTACCTCTCCCCCTCCCGTCTCCCCCACCAGTCCTGGGATAACATGGGAAACCAAGGGGAAAAAAATCATCAGGTCTCTAAAAAGAAATCTTTTAATAAAAACAGTTCTTTCATGGTCCCTGCATTCTTAGGTCCCTGCCAGAATTTGTCCCTGAATCGTAAGGATATCAAGGCCAACGTACCCTGGAAAAAATGTCGGTTAGGGCCTGGCACACAGTTTTAGCCTAGTGTTGCTTAGAGCTACTGCTTCCGGCCATCGGGTAGCAAAGTACACAAAAGTCAGTATGTACTGCTTTTCTCTGGGCGTCTTTCTTGGGAAAGGACCAGAATATCCACAGCTACTTGCTGAAATGGGACCTTATTATGGGGAGTGGGCTGGAGAGGGGCTTGACCTGGTCTTGGGCTTTCCCACTCTTTGGCACACCTCACAAGACTGGACATACTTGCACACCTTGCCATTCCCCCAGTGGAAGGACTTCCCAATTTGTCTTTGGTTCTGTTACCCCAGCATGACCACTGGGATGATCATGGGCTAAGCTTAAGAGCTTCCCCGGTACTTTAGTTGGAACCACATAACTGTTTTTGCGGCTGCCATTTTTCCTGGTGTCCACCAGAAGAATCTCCTTGTATAAAAGTTCTTGGTCATAACAAACCGGATCGGTTAGAAGAGCTGAGAGGCGGTGGGGTGCTCCATGCCGCCGCCAAGCTTTCTGAAGGCTGTTATCAGCTTCCTGCTCAGTCTGGAAACTGTTCCTTGAGGCTGGAGACACAGTTTCTCCTTAAGACTGTGGACTGCTTGGTCCCTCGGAAGTGATGTAGGTGAGAGCTGATTCCATGCTGGTGAACCGCTCTCCGCTGGTGCACCTGTGGTATTTCAGGCTCTGGCTGAGCCTTTTGGTATGGTTGTTTGCTGCTTCTGCCAGTTCAGGCTCGCTGGCACCTCTGGCGTTGGGTTGAGATGGTTTGCAATTGCTGGCGTTGGGTGTTGGTGCTGGGTTGCTGTTCAGTTCGGGTCTGGGACTGGAGATACGTGGCTGTTTCAGTCGTTGGCAAGGGAATCCGGGTTCACTACCTCTGTTTGGGTCTCTGGTAATTACAGACGGGGCTTCTGTGGAGCTCAGGAACAGGAATGGGTCTGGAAGCTTTCCTGGCTTGGCTGCGTGTAACCATTCCCTTTCTTGGCCCTTCACCTGGTTGCCAAGTCCTTCCAGTACATGGGATGGAATAATTGTCATAGACTGCCAAAGTCCATATATTGCCGACCAGCCTTTGTACTGGACAGACAGTTCAGCTGTAGGCAAGTCTACAGCTGTGAATGAAGGGTAAAGGTCACTTGGCCTTTGGGTTGATGAGTTGGGTTCCGAAGGATGGGTCGATAGCTGACACTTGTGCCCTCCATGTCTTCCAGGGTAACCTTCTTTTTTGCCCACTTTTAAATTTTTCCTTCGCCCAAGGGTATTTAGAGGCATTGGGCCTGGGATCTTTGGTGTGATGGTGGTTAAAGACCTGCAAACTCGTTGGGGTTTTTTGGGCAGTTGGCCTTTATATGTCCCAGTTCATTACACTTAAAGCATCTTCCAGCTGACTGGTCACTGGGTCGAGGTGGGTTACTGGAGACTGGTGAGGTGGAAGAATAGGGCGTCTGTGGCTTTTCTTGGGTTGTAGGTGGGGTCTCTGGTTGCCCTCGGTTGTAAGGTTTATTGTTGGTGTGCCCTCTGGGGTATTTGTTCCCCTTGACAGTAGCTTTTTTCTTTTTTGCCACTTTTATCCATTTGGCTCCAATCTCCCCCGCCTCGATTACCGTTTTGGGTTTCCCATCTAGGATGTACCTTTCTATTTCCTCACGAATACCATCTAAGAACTGCTCCATTTGTATTAGGAGATGCAGCTCGTTCATATTGTTAACCTTTGTTCCTGATATCCAGGCTTCATAATTTTTTGCAATGTGGTAGGCGTGTCAGGGGAATGACATATCTGGTTTTCATTTTTGGTTTTTGAACTGCCGACGGGCATGTTCAGGTGTTATTCCCATTCTGTATCTGGCCTTGGTTTGAAAAAGTTTATAATCGTTTATTTTCTCCTTAGGTATTTTAGCCGCCACCTTTGCTAAGGGTCCACTGAGCAGTGGCCTCAATTCTACCATGTACTGGTTTTAGAGATGCTGTACCCAAGGCAGGCTCTTTTAAAATTTTTTAAGAAGGCCTCAGGGTCATCACCTGCCTTGTAGGTGGGAAATTTCTTGTGCTGTGGAACAATGATTGGCGAAGGGTTGTTAGGACTGGCTCTGTTCTGTTGCCTAGCCTGTTTTAATTTCAGGGCCTGTTGGTGGGCCTCCCTCTGGAGTTCTATTTGTTTTTTGTGGGCTGCATTTTTTTGTTTTGTTTTGTTTTGTGGGCCACCTTTTTTTGTTGTTGTTGTTTTTTGTGGGCTGCCTTTTTCTTGGCTAGTTTTGCATTAATTAGTTCTATCCATTTTTTATGTTTACTTTTTTTGTCTATGGCTTGTTGCCGTGCTCATTTTTGTTTCAGGCTTTTCTTGGAACTTATGGTTCCTGCTTTCTTGTGCTGAGGCGCCCTCTGGTGGTTACTGCCTGAAATGCTGGTTCTCTATTGGCTTTCTGGAGTTGCTTAGCAACAGAGTCCTTTTTAACTTACGAGCCTCTCCCGGAAGAGTTAAAAAGCAAAAGAAAACCCTCTTTGTTTTACAAATGTGTTTTGGCTGGAGTGCGTTGCTGACCACTTAAGCCTGCTTTGTTTAACAAACGACCGTTGTTAAACCTTAATAGTCCTCCCTATGCACAGCTAGAAGGGAGCAAGGAAAAAAAAATTCTGTGGCTGCAGTTTAAAAAAAATAAACCCCTCCCCTCTGCTTATAACCAGCTAGCAGAGAAGCAAATTAATAATCTTACTGGCTTTTGGATTCTTATCTATCCCACCGCGGCCACCATGTCATAGCTTTTCCTCTCAGATCTGAACCTTAGAGTTCAGAAAATGAGATACTAGCACATGAATCCTCTAAGCTTAATTACCAGCTTAGATCTGATAGCACTGCCACCACCCAAAAATATAGTGTTTTGGGGCACTCTGACCTCCCCAACATTCCCTGGGGACCCCAAGACACCGCAAGCCCTGATTTTAAAAACAAGCGAAGAAATAAACCATTCCCCCTTTTCCCCCTCCCAGACTTTCCCCCTGGCAGTCTGAGAGATACTGATCCAAACTCTTAAATCACAATACAGAGAAGCATGTCCCTTCCCTTCCACAAAAGGCAAAAGATTCAAGGAAACAGAAAGATTCTACCTTCCCCCTCCCGTCCCCACCAGTCCTGGGATAAACACGGGAAACAAGGGGAAAAAAATCAATCCGGTTCTCTAAAAAGAAATCTTTTAATAAAGGAAAGGAAAAAGTAAAGAATTATCTCTGTAACTTCAAGATGTAAATATTACAGGGTCCTATAGCTTACAGACACCAGAAAGAAAAACTTTCCCCCCAGTACCAATACAAATTAAAATATTCCCAGCAACTACACCTATAAAAGCTAACCAGCCAGATCCACAATTGCAAATAGAGTAAACCAATCAAAAAGCCTAAACCACCTGCTTTTACTTACTATTTGAACAGAAACTTAGAGAGCCTGTAGTAATGTCTGGTCTCTCTCAGACCCCCCAAGAGAAGAACACATAACGGACAAAGAACACACACAAAAGCTTCCCTCCACCCAAATTTAAAAGTATCTTGTCTCCTGATTGGTCTTTGGTCAGGTGTTGCAGTTCCCTGCTTGTAACCCTTTACAGGTAGAAGAGACATTAACCCTTAACAATCTGTTTATGACACCCTATTACCAAAAAGCGAATTAATTTTGAACCTATCCCACCAACGTTAGGTAACCAACTAAAGAGAGTCAAAAAAAAGGAAGGCACCTGTTCGTGAGTTTTCCACTGGTTAAGGCCTTGTTTAGAGACCTATGTACAACATTTATTACAACTGAGAACACAAACCCTACCTTGAGAGGCTAGGATATAGTTTAGGGTCTATTTAATTTGCAGAGCCCTGAGCCAAAGCTGGTAGAGCTAAGAGCTGAGGCTCCTTTTAATGACTAAGGTTGTATTGGCACATTTAGTAAGGAACACCAAGAGCCTACAGTAGAGTTGGGTTATCTGTTTTGCCCTATAGAAAGGGAGATGGATTATACTCAGTCTATCTTCCTTACCAATGGGCTCTGAGGTGGCTTGCAGATACCTGCACTGCCTGGGCTTGACCTGGTGGGAACTGGGCCGTGACACAAAGAGAAGGTACAAGGAATATTAGATAGTAGTTTCCATACCATCTGTGGAGTAGCCACTTATAAACAAATTTACCATAGATACAAAAGAGGTTGTCAATTGCCACCATCCCATTACCTTCTTTCTAACTTATGAGAGGATTGTTAGCAGAGAAGTACATAAGCCCTTTTCTGTGTTCTGACCTAAAGTATTAAAGACAGTGGGGGATACACAGAACTGGCAGGTGCTCTCATCAGCAAACCAGATGTAATTGGCTGTTGCTTTTTGTTGAAGGTAGGTAAAACCAGAAGAACACCGGGAGTTATTACCTATAGCATAACAAGACTTGTTTTCCCTTAATAGCAAATCATCATTGGCAATGATTAGACCAGTTTCAGGGAATTACCTTTCAGGGCAGCTTTGCTGTATTAATCATTAAATCGGGAGGATTGGAACCTCAACCAGCATACAGTTGAGCCTTAATTAGGGAAACCATAACTAAGAGCATGAAAAGTTCTCTACCAAAGGAAAATGTTAACAAAGCATACTGAGACTCAGAATATTTCCCGGCAAGACTGCAGGTGGTCCCTTCCACCGTTCCTGCAGGGGCTCGTCCTTCCAGGTGCAAACGAGGAGTCACCTGGCTGCAAGGATTGGACAGGGGAATCCAGCGGAAGAAACTGCAAGTCTTTAATGTACCTGTGAAAAGAAAAGAGAAAAGAGAACAGCAGACAACGAGCACATATACTGAGACAACAAATTATTCCCAATTATCTATTCCCCTTTGCCAGTACCAGAGTTCCATTCATAAGCCATGGTAGTCCCGACAAAATTTCAAAAGGCCTGAACTCTAACCTACCCTAACCTCCCTGGGAAAGAGCACAAAAACAGAGTAGGGAGAGTGGCAATACCTAGGGCCATCCTGTACTTTAGACTTTGACAGAGGAGTTCTCTTTTCTTTACTGGGTGATGTCTTGGAGAGTAGCATGCATTTCATCTGTTCAGCTGGTGGATTCCTGGCCTGTGTGTCATGAATGCTGGTATATGTTGTCAGTCTCTTGGACTTTTCAGGACTCATTCCAGAACTTTGACCATAGTAACTCTCAAAGAATCAGAGGGGTAGCCGTGTTAGTCTGGATCTGTAAAAGCAGCAGAGAATCCTGTGGCACCTTATAGACTAACAGACGTTTTGGAGCGTGAGCTTTCGTGGGTGAATACCCACTTCGTCAGACGCAGTGGGAGGAATCGTTCCTTCCATAGCTCCACTTTCTTCTCCTTTTTAGTCTCTTGCCGTATTCTCAGTTGCATTTCTGGAACGAACTCACCTTCTGACAACCTCTCTTTCCAGCCTTGGGCAGCTGAAGTGAAGAACTCATTGTTGAGTGCTGAGCCACTCATCCTCATCAAACCATCTTCCCCGACTTGCCTATCCACCTCGGGGAGCAGCAGTAGCAGCTGCTGCTGATAGTCTGTGGGTAGGACAGAGAACGCATGCTTGTTGATCAGTGCCAGCAGATCTGTGTTCACTAAGATGGAGTCAAGTGTTTCCACATCAATTTCAGCGCGTTTTGCCCTCTTTAGCTGCCTTGCATGGAGTCTGTCAGATTTCTGGAATGATTTCTTCCTCAAGTCTGGTGCGGTGTTATCAACCTTAACAAAGGAGAGGAGCTGAAGGTAGAGTTCTGAGGACTGGTTGGTAGTCCATCTGACTGCCTTTCTTCTCGAGCAGGCTTAGCAAATGTGGAGTTACTGGCTGCCTTCACAGTCTTCAATAGGCGATGTTGGTTAGAGGACACAGGCATACTTGTTCTGCATTGCTGCCTCCGTTGCTACTGCTTTGGGGCCCGCTTGAGTGTCTTCTTGCTGTGTTTCTGGGAAGTACATATAGTTGTACGCCAGGCTGTAAACATTGTGACGTGATGACATCAGAACCAATGGTTACCACTAGTTGCTCCTTCCTTTTGAGGGAAACCTACTATAAAAACGATTGTCCTAAATAGTTAGCAGTGGGCTAAAAGCAAAGGCCATCTCTTCTGAGCCAGGAACTATAAGGTTTAGAAAGACTGCTGACAGGGTTTGGAGAGCCTGAATTCTAAACTGCAAGAGGTCCTGGTGAGAAACTGCTGTGTGCCAGCTGTGTAACTTCTAGAGAAGCAGCAGCAGCAGAACCAGGTCCATGGTTACCAAGAGCTTTCACTGGCTGTTGAAAAACCAGAGGTGATGGTGCTGCGGGAGGGCTGGGATTTACTTGGATCACCCCAGCATATCCTGCCCTCCTTTGTCCGTTCTTCTGTGCAAGCAGAATGGGGTGTTTCAGGCCTGCAGCCCTCCTTTGGCCGTTCACAACAGTGCTGCTGCCAACGATGTACCCACTGACAACTTGTCTTCACAAGAGGTTAATTCTTTAAGTCTCTCAAATTTCTTTTCAAATCCTTGCTTCTTCCTGTTTCCTTTTTCAGGGCATCCCGCTTAGAGGAGGATTTTTTCATGTCTTTATATGCTTTTGAGGCTAGCTGAATTTCTGTTTTTACCCTGAAGCACTGCTTGAGGTCTGATCACGAATTTCAATGTATCTTCACTGATATTTCCAGTTTCTTCTTTTCCCTCTGTACTCTAGCAAAAGGGTGGCTGGGCTAAGGGAAGGACAGGTCTGCAGAGTGACTTCGGGTTTTCCAGGAACTTGGCTTAAAGGCAAGAAGTTATGTCCACAGCAGCTTAACCTTCCTTTTGTCCTCCTTCTTGAAGGAAATCTTTTAAATGGAGTGCCAACTGAAATCATGAAATCATCAATATATATGAGTTTAGGACTAGAGAGTTCAGAGTCTTAACCCATTCGTTACCCTTCCATAGGTACAAGATGGAAGCTGACTGACATTTCCCTGATACTGTTTGAAGCGTTATTATCCAGGAGTAAAATGCAGAGTGGCACTTTACACTGTACAGTATATTTACAGAGCACTTTCCATTTCTTTCTTACACAACATCACATTCTTTGTCCTTCTTACAACATACAATATACCAGCAGCAGAGAATCCTGTGGCACCTTATAGACTAACAGACATTTTGGAGCGTATTCTATAAGGTGCCACAGGATTCTCTGCTGCTTTTACAGATCCAGACTAACACGGCTACCCCTCTGATACTTGATACAATATACCTTCATGCCTACTTCCAAAACTGTCTTTCCTATTTTCACACAAAGCAAACAACTTTCCTTTTCCATTCTCTATCACTACTCTCTGCTCTTCACTCAAGCCTTCTGCAACATGCTTAAAACCTTCAGCTCTTATTCACACAGTTCTCTTTTTAGTAGTCTAGGACATACACAAGCAATTTGACTTGCTGCATTGCTTTAGAATTTACTACAAAATCCATCTGTGAATTTGTCCACCTGCACTTTTACTTGGGGTTCCAGAGGTGGAATAGTCTGCTTCTCAATCCTCTACTTTCATCATAGAGATGGGCCTCCCGTTGGGACACTCGTTTTTCCAGTGTCCCTCCTTTTGGCATAAGGCACATTGATCTCGGCCTAAACGCCTTTCTCGCGGGCCAGGACAATTTCGCCCACGGTCTTCCATTCCCCGGCCTCGGCCGCAGCCCTGCAGTAGGCTCCCTCTGCCACTTGCACTGTAGCGAACATCATTTCCGCCTGCCTTTTTTTCTTTTCTTCCTCCCTGAGGGCATAGGTATAATCCCAGTGGTCCTTGGGGTTCCATTGGGGATCTGCTAAGGAGACCACTCCTACAGGGTCTGGAACACTAGCTGGGTTCCCTTCATATCTCCGCTGTGCCTCCTCCCTTGTCTTGGGAATAACTTGATTCTGCTCAATCTCAGAGATTAAAGTTTTTAAGAGGACCTGACAATTGTGACTCAGGTGTTTAAGATTTGCTAGGCCTTCTAAACTTACAGGATTAGATCGTACTTGGGTAGACACTTGCATGGTGGTAGCTTGCTGCGCTTCAATTTCTGGCCTAGCAATTGCGGCTTCAGTAACAAGGGGAGATAGGCCCGTATCTAAGATGGCTGACCCGTTCTGACTATCCAAGATGGCCACCCTATCCTGACTACGCAACCCCTCACAAGATGGCTGACTACGTGTTACCTCACAAGGTGGCAGAGCTGTGGCTGAACAAGATGATTGCATGGTGGTGGCCGAAGAGGACACTGGTTCTGGTATTACAGTTCTGAGGGGATTTTCAGTCACTACAGAAACACTGACTGGTGCTCCAGTCACAACCAAATTACAAGCAGACAACAAATCCGACCTACTTCTTAATGACATAAACAACAATACATACATACACTCTTCCCATTTACCAGCAGACTGACAAAACAACAGCAATTGGAGGATCGTGTTGTAATTAAGGGATCCTCCGGGTGGCCACCTCTTCTGTTCCTCTAGTTGATACTGAGGCCAGTCAACTGTACAAAGTTTCTTCAACTGATCTTTTGTGATCACATTTGACTTAAAGATCTTCCACCACCTAAGAATGCATTCTAGCGGGGTACAAGACTGTACCTTCCGCCCCACACCATGCCCTTGACCCATTATATGACGCTCTATAGTCTAATCGGAATTACAACGACTGGGCGTCCCCAGCCTCGGGCAACCACTCCAGATAGCCTAGGACACCAGAAGGTAAAAGAATCAGGAATAAACCAGACTGGTCTTACCTTGTCCAAGGGGGACCGGCTCTATCTCGCTGTACACCCCGCAATCTGGAGGGACCGGTTCTCTACTGACGTCTACCTTCCATAGGGGAACCGATCTACCCTAACTCCCTCTTACTTCTCCACTATACGATCACGTTGCACCGTTGTGTCCTCCGAGGTCAGCCTGACACGTCTCTGCCGAGGCCCCCGGTAAACTCACCGGTGCTGGCTGGGTGTCGGTCGCGACCGCAGTCCATCGGCCGTCGGAGGAGTCCGGGCAAGGCACAATTTTGCCTAGAGCCCCACGTTGGGTGCCAAAAACTGTTGCCGGCACAGAGTGCCCGAGGGTCGCAACGGTTGGGTCCGTTGCCCGGTGTGCTTCGCAACCAATTAAACACACCAAGGTGGAGAAGTAACCAAACTTTATTTGAGCTCAAATAAGATGCCTCGAGCCACACAGGATTCAGATCAAGCACGCGAAACAAACAGCTGACCTAACTATTTATACGGAAATTAAAACTGATACACATTATAACATGATCTGTCACTCACACAGTCCCCACCCAAGGCTGAGTCTGCTTAGTAACAGTCCAGTTTCCCACCCAAAGGTTAAATCTGCCCAGCAACTGCAGGAGTAGGAGTAGCCCCTCCCAACAAGGGCAACCTGAGGTCAAACATGGAGGAGTAAAACTCAAAATGGAGGAGCTGGTACACTATGGTTCAGAACAAGAGGACTTCATCGGCTCTCATGGCCTTCCATTCTCCCGAATTACCTGGGTTATACCAAATGCATCCCCAACAATATCACTTTCCCCTAGAAAACCTCTTCTACCACAACTGGCAGAGATGGAGGATCATGAATGGGATGAAAGGTGCGTCTAAGTGATAATCTACTGCACTGCTGGTCTTGCTCTGAAAGAGGTTAAGTGTTGGTCTTGCTCTGAAAGAGCGCTCCCCGTGGCATGCCGCCCCAAGCACGCACTTGGCATGCTGGGGTCTGGAGCCGGCCCTGCAGATTACCATACAATAAGAAAGGAATGTAGGAACAACTCACAAGTTGCCAGTAAGCCCTAACAGAGTCAGATGCCCACATGCACAAAGACTGTCAATAAGGTTAATGTGGTTACCTAATCTAACAAAAGTCAGGCAATTTGACTAACAGATTGACACATCATCCCAAATCAACACTTTTCAACACAAAGGTGTGCTATCACATTTGTATTGTGTCTTTTTTGACACTGCATAGGTCTAGTCTCTGGTGCAATACCACAAGTGGGTGATAAACAAGTTTCAAACCTGGGACCATACACACTACTGAATAGACTGTGACCACATGAGCTGAAAAGGCAATTCTAGGAGCAGTAGTAGGCAGTTCTGTGTGTAGACAAGCTTCCCCTCACCCCCGAAAGAGTAACAGGATGCTTTGCCAGTGGGTTACCATATTACAATGCAATTATCACCATGTTGTGACAAGATGACACTGCACTGACCCCAAAGCGATCTCAGCCCTGCTTTAAATGTCCCGCTGGCCCATCAGAATCAGAAACAAGGGAACCCTGCTTGTGCCACTGAGCTCAGATGTTATGCAGCTCCAGAAAATTACATTTTTTTCTTGTGTTTCATATGGGAGGTGATAGCTGTTTAGCTTGTAATTGTTAATTGTCAATTAGATCTTTAATTGGGAAGCAGCATTTTAATTGTGGAAGGAGCACAGGGTTGGGAGCCAACAATATTTTGATTCTAATCCTGGCTCTGCCAGTGATTTCCTCTATGTAACTGTGAACAAGTCACTTAAACTCTTGTACAGCCAGGATAATACTGTTTCTCTCCCTGATAGGGGCTTGTGGAGAATTAACGAGCGGATGTTTGTGCAGCCTTTCCCTGTGGGGAAAAAAAAGCTAAGCGATAATTAGATTGTTTTATCTTCAGGTTTGAACTTTCTTTTTAGTTCTCAGCTGTTCAAACTGCAGTAGGTGGCCCACTGCCCCAGCTACAACAGTACACATGTGAAAAGCAAAACGAATGCGCCTCCTTGCCTTTGTGGTAGGAAAAAGCCCCTCGTTGCAAAGCCATGTGCGGGACCCAATGGGGGAAGCAAAGGGAAAGGTTACCAATAACAGCCCATGTTCCCCGGGGGTTGCAGCGGGCCACTCCTGGATGCCTGAAGGGGCTAGAATTGGGAAGCCCCTTGCATGGAAATCTCACCTCATTACAACAAGGTGCAAGCAACAAACGCGCGAAAGTTGCTGCCGACCCTTGTAATCATGCATTGCGCAACAGGCAGGGTTTAAGGGGGATTTGCCTAATCCCTCCTCCCGGGAAACTCCGGATTGACGCCGCTTCAGCAAAGCGGCTCGGGTTTACACGGACCGCAAAGGCATGGACCCGCCTGGAAGGGTCTTTGCTGTGCAGGACACCTAGGAGCTGCCTTATGAGGCTTCTCCTACCCCCCTTTTTCTGACCTTCCTCCTTAAGGACGTCCCAGGAGGCAGAAAGTGGAGCCCGGAGTTTTGCTCTTATAGGGAGGAAAAAGTTTCGCGGAGTAAGGCTGACATCCAGGAAATGACTAAGCCAGAAAGCGACCGAACCGGGTGCTGCTAGCGGTGAAAAAGGCGAGCATGGGGCTACGAAGGAAGGAAGAAATCCCGGGAAGCCCTTGCCCATCGCATCGGCCGGTGGCTCCGTGAGCCCGTGTGTGAACATTTACAAAGGGGGCCGCCGTTTGCAACCGCAAAGAAGTGGCTGGCGACAAGGCGCAGTAAGTCAAGAGTCTGCCCCCCTCTCTCCGCTTCTCTAACCTCAGTGGGGGCGAGGGGCCCAGAAACCTGCTCTCCTGGCTGGCCGGGGGCTGCAGCTCCCCAAAGGGGGTTCGCTTGCTGCTGCAGCGGCCGCGGGGCTGGCTTTCTGCTTCACAGTGGATGCAGGCTGCGGGGGAGGAGGGGTCCCTCTGATCCTCCATCTTTCGGGATGTGAAGTGAGTTTATTTCCTTTTTAATGGTTATTCCGCCCTCGAGCTCGCCTGGTATGGGCCAGCAAACACCCCAGCTTCCCAGCATGGGAGCTTCAGGGGTGCAATCAGGCTCTGCTGGCAGGGCCACCCAGAGGAGTCAGGGGGCCTGGGGCAAAGCAATTTTGGGGGCCCCTTCCATAAAAAAAGTTGCAATATTAGAGAATACTATATTCTGGTGAGGGCCCCTGCGGGGCCTGGGGCAAACTTCCCCCCCTCCCCCAGCAGCCGTGTGTGTGGGTGGGTGGGTGGCGTAGGGGGTTTTGGAGCATGTGCTGTGGACAGAGTGAGGAAGTTGGCTGAGCTGGCTTGCTTGAAACTGTTTGTGCCTCTTGCGAGAGCATAAGTACCACAGTTTTAAGGTCTGTGTCAAAAAGAGCCATTGAAAAGGCCGATTAGGTACTGCACAACCCCTGTCATCAAAATCAATGTTCTCTTTCCTAGCACGATCTCGAGCTGTTGTTTCATGTGGGATAACCAGGTTATCAAATGATCACTTGCATTGCAACTAATCAATGGCACATCAGTACGTTGTAACGAAGTTTTCAACACCAGCCTGTGTTTGCATAGATTTTCCTTCCGCATGTGTTGACATGCCTGCTTTGTGTCATTCTCTTTTAAAGCAAGGAGTGAATTACATCGGAGGTGGGGACCGAGAATAAGAATAAGATGGGGGAGAAGCCCTATCTTAGTTGGGACTTTCTTCTTTTTAAAAAAAAAAAACCCACCAGTTTCTGGACAACATTTCTTAATCCTCAGCTACTCCATGGATGGCCTACAGACTGGAAATGGTTTGCCGGTGTAGCTCGACTGATAAAGCAATAATGGCAAACTCCCTACGCAGATACAGTTTTTACTAGTTCCCTGAGCAAAATAATCTATACCAGCCAAAGCGCTTTCGTGCCAATATGACTTGTTCACAGTAGGGCTTTTGCAACTGCTGAAACTTCTCTTTAAAAAAAATTAACAACCCTAACAAAAGTTTCCAGTGTTGACTGGCCTTGGGGTCCTTTCTCCTTTGAGCCACAGGACCCAATTCTGCAAACACAGTGTGTAAAGAGTACCCCCACCCACTGATATCACCCAGACAGACTCACAGTGCATAAAGTGAAGCACTTGTGTAAGTCTTTGCATGATCAAGGCTGCAGGGTAGAAAATCTAATCATCTGCCCTTCTTCTTCTGCACCGAACATACAAGGAGGGATCCTTAGCTTACAGATGTTGTTAGTGAATAACCAATGTGGAATGCATGTTACACAAGCTTCATCTCTGGCTTAAAATGACACATGGCTGCCTTGGGTTAATGCTAACACAGCCAAGCTGAGTCTCACGTTGACAAGTGAGGGCTGCATTTTTATAAAAATGTTACTATTTCTCTTGTATGTGTGTTCTGTCTCTCCCTAAAATAGCCTGACCCTGATTTGCACTGGTATGAGAGGCAAATCCAGCTCTGCTAGAAATCACTAGTGGTAAAACCAGTGACAAAGGAGAGTCAGGACTCCAGTGGACTTTCCTACACTAGAATTGGGGCTGGAATCTTCCACTGGGTGTTGCTTCCCTGGTGATAGTAATTATGGAAGTTCTAGTGTAAACAGGACTCTGGTATTTACTGGCATTCTTAGCACTAGGCCATCTGCATTAACTCTGAGATGTGTTTGCACTGACTTCTTGAGAGGGTGAAGGTAAACACAGGACCATTGATGTATCAGAAATAGCAGCACTTTATATGTGCAGCCCAGCCACCACAGCTTGTTTTGAATGATCTTGGGACTGTTTTTATGTCAGATGCCAGTGGAGCACTGCATTATTGCTGCTGTTACTATAGAAACACTGTCCACTGGAATGGACTCTTTGATTTTAAAATGACTGGTCCAGATTTTCCTTTAGCTCCTTGACATGTTTGAGAGCAGCTTTTCCAATCCTTGAGTGAAAACAAGTCATGAAAACAAATACTCAACCTTCTTTAACACATGGGACTTAGTGTGTTTCATCTTCGAAGCATTTAACTAACCCTCACAATATGCCCAGGTGGGAGATAAACCTCAATAACTCTGAGCACCACAGACACAGAGGTGAATGATTTGTCAAAGGTCAGAGAGTGAGTCAATGTGAGCATCGGGATCAGCGACTGGGGATTCCTGGCTCCTCGTCTTCTGCTCGTGCCACCAGATCACACCTAAGTGCTTTAGTAATACTTGTAAACAGGGATTTAATTGTGGGAGAAGGAAGAAATCAGTGGTATTATTCCAAGGTGTGTTCACTAAACAAGCTATACCCCTTTAGCAATATTCTTGTAGGTAGAGCTTCCTCATATAACTGTCTCTGGACTTTCTTTCATGCTTTGAGTGGCAATTAAGTAGTTAACAATTTGACATTTTAATCTGTCATGACTAGAACTCAGAGTTAGCTATCCCTTATTATAGACTATTAGGGTTGGAAGAGACCTCGAACAAGGGCAGTTTGCACATTCTTGAGCTGTTGTTTCAGGCTGTCTGCACACTCAGGCAGACATCACTGTGTTTTACATTTTTGATTCATATTTTGAAGGCTCTTTTCACAGCTGTAGTGTCTGGGGCATGCTGCCTCTTGTAATGCTAGTTAAATTGCAACAGAGGAAAAACTAAACACGAGATTTAGGCCCAGATCCTCCCAGATACTGAGGCCAGGTCTACACTACAAAACTATATCAGTATAACTGTGTCACTCAGGAGTGTGAAAAATCCACACCCATGAGCGATGTAGTTATACAGACCTAACCCCCTGTGTAGACAGCACTATGTGGATGAGAGAACTTCTCCCATCAATATAGCTACCACCTCTCGGGGAGGTGGATTAACTATACCGATGGGAGAAGCTGTCCTGCTGGCATAGGAGTGACTTCACTTAAGCACTACAGCAGCACAACTGCACCAGTGTCGCTGCACCGCTGTAGTGTTGTATGTAAAGACGAGCCCTTAGGCACCTAAGTCCTACTGATTAAAGTACCTAAATACCTTAGAGCAGTGGTTCTCAAACTAGGGCTGCTGCTTGTTCAGGGAAAGCCCCTGGCAGGCCAGGCCGGTTTGTTTACCTGCTGCGTCTACAAGTTCGGCCGATCACGGCTCCCACTGGCCGTGGCTTGCTGCTCCAGGCCAATGGGGGCTGCAGGAAGCAGTGTGGGCCGAGGGACGTGCTGGCTGCCTTGCCTGCAGCCCCCATTGGCCTGGAGCGGCAGCCAGTGGGAGCCGCAATTACCTGCTGCGTCTGCAGGTTCGGCCAAACAAACCGGCCCAGCCCGCCAGGGGCTTTCCCTGAACAAGCGGCGGCCCTAGTTTGAGAACCACTGCTCTAGAGGATCTGAGCCTTAAGACCTGGCTTTCAAAGCTGCTGAGAATTTTCGGTTCCAAATGAAGTCAACAGCAGGGGTGGATGCTCAGCAGCTCTGACAATCAGGACCCTAATTTGGATTTTAAAGGAAAGCTTAGATTCTGCAGCACAAGACAGCAGCTGCCATAAAGCAGGATCAGTTTGCTAAGCTGCTGTGAAACCAGCGCCTCTATAGCTCCTGTATCCTATCCCAAAAGGACATTGCTCATGAGAGGAATGTCCGTGGGGAAGAGGTGCTGGTTCAACGGGTAGGTGACCTCCACACCATCAGTACTAATACGTCCAGTAATATAGCTTCCCGTCCTGCACTCCCTACTGCTCACGACTGGCTCAGCTGAGGAAGCACCGCAGGATTTGAACCTGAATAACACATAAGGAGGAATATTTTGGGGCAAGCGGCTCATTCACAAAAACACACCCCTTAAAATGGCTTATTTGGGGCAGGCAGCCTCTTGCCTTTATTATTCCAGCATTCTGCTCTCCACGTGTCCCTTTAAATCATACAGCTTTCCCTGCTTTGGGTCACAGCTCTCCATAGGCACCAGCACAGCGCTAGAGATTAGGGTGACCAGACAGCAAATGTGAAAAATCAGGACAGAGGTGGGGGGTAATAGGAGCCTATATAAGAAAAAGACCCAAAAATTGGGACTGTCCCTATACAATCGGGACATCTGGTCACCCTACTAGAGCTCGGCAGATGTGCTCTTACAGTCCCTAGACTTGAATGTCTGTAGGCTGGGTGCTCTCAGGAGAGAGCCCTCGCCCTGGCACTTCCTTCCCCTATTGGTCCAACAGAGCCTGTGTATCTGTTGGCCTTCAGGAGGCTGCGTAAAAGCCATTTGCTTTGCTGAATCCTTTGCCTCGAGAGGGTGATTTCAGGGCAGGTTTGTGTTCGCAGCTCAGGGTCTGTTCTAGCTCGTCTGGCAGTGGTTTAGCTAATTTAGTGTTGTGCCCGGAACTCTAAAATGTCTGCTTCAAAAATAAATTGCTCTCCCAGCTGTACCTCTGTGCTGTCTCTCTCTCTCTCTCTCTCTCTCTCTCTCTCTGCATGTTGCCCTGTTCTTGGCTACCTGCCTCCCATCCTGTTTCCTCCACTGGAGGAATGAGTGGGCAGAAAGATTTGCTTACACAGCTGAGGTGGTACCTCCAGCGTTGGGCGCAGCAGTATCCCCACTCACACCACACCCAGAGCGCTCTCACTCCCTACCTACAGCTCCCTAAAACTGGAATCCTCACCGTCCTGCACCACCCAGCAATTAAAAGCTAAACTGGAAAGCATGACTGCTTGGCAAACGTCTCCTGGCTATACTCTTCAAAGGGACACAGAGAGAGCAGAGGCTGCAAATAAACCATTGGTTGGGGGGGGGGGGAGTGGATTTGTGCACCTGCAGCTTGCCCCAAATTGTTTTTAAGAGGCCAGGTACTGGCACAGTCGCCCACTGCACCACTGACTCTCTAGCCCTCTCCGCTAGTCAGCGGAGTGCCTCTCCGGCGCCTTGCAGAGGGGACATTGTCATTGGAGCAGCTTGCTGTACCTAAATAGACCTTCAGGCTTCAAAGGGTCGATTTTACGAGCTTCTGACTGTTGCCAAGGGTCTATCGGCTTATTGCTGTGATAATTCAGCCCTTATAGATGTGGGGCCTGATTCTCATGTGCGGGGCACGTTCAGTTGTCGTTTACATCTGTGCAAATCGGGTGTAAAATGCCTACAGTCCAGAAATGCTGATCTGGCAGCCGGTTGCAGCTTCAGCACAGGTGTGAAGAATCAGCCCTAAGGAGGCCTCTTTTCAGGTAATGAGGAAGTGCCCCGCTTTCAAAACTGCTGACTTAGCACATGGCCTACCAATGGCCATTGGGGACCAAAGAAGTAGGGGAGCTTTGGCTCCGATCCGCAAAGATACTGAGGCCTTTATGTCCAAGTTTTGGCTCTGCTGCAATCCACGGGACTCCTACCAAACCTGGTAGGTGCCTAAATTCACTCCGCACCTAGATTGCCAAGTTCCCTATATGCCTGTGGTTCTGCTTCTGGGTGCGTACATTGCTGCTTTCCTCTAGGTGCCCAGACACTTGTCTCCCACCCAGGCTCCATAGCAGTTAACGAACCAAAGATGGCATTTGGCTGCCTAAATTGTGCTGAGCCACACCGAGTAGGTGTGCTCAGAGGGGAGTAGGTCCTATTTAATGCAAAATCATTCTCTCTCTGGCCCAATGTGGATAAGTACTCAACTAGTCATTGTGCTACAGAGAGATGCTATAGACCAGTGGTCTGGACCTCCAGTGGGAGTTGGAAGACCCTCAGTCCAGTCCCCTTTCATTATTTATCCACACTGGAACAGCTTCCACAGGAGAGGGTGAGGGAGCCCCACATCAGAATAGCCCAGTCATGGGAGCACTCTCCTGAGAGGTGTAGAAGAACCCCTGTTTAAATCTGGTAGACAGGGGGCAGTTGAACCTGGGTCTCCTACATCCCAGAAGTTGGAGCACTTAGCTGGGATAGGAGTTATAAGCCAACCCTCCCCACCCCGCTGACTATTTTGTATGGGGTGAGGCAGTGCACTAACTCGTTCCTGCAAGAAACACCTGAGGCATCTAAGCCATGGAACTCCAGGCAGCTGGTTCCCGTGCACAGATCCACAAGCAGAGAGAGGCACCTCCCTGAAGCCGGGAGTTAGGACTCCTGTCTGAAGAGAGGGCCTGAGCTTACACACACCCCCTTCTCCGTATCTCCCAGTGGCTAGTGCAGGCAGCTCCCTGCTTAGCATGCTGGCTTTTGTGGATCTCAGTCGAAGGTGCCTCTCTGTCTCCCCATTCGCTGCATAGGGAGCCGAGGCGCCCAGCTTAGGCTTTGTGGATCACTGTGTTGCTCCTGTGCTTCCCGCCCCCCCCCCTTGATACGTAAAAGTTGACACCATGATGCTCAGCACCGCCCCATCTGCTCCCTTCATGACCCCCATCCCTAGCGATCATTACTGAATAGGAAAGAGAGGCTCTTCGCTCTCGCACCCCTGTGCTTTCTCATTGGGATCTGGTGCCTGGATGGCTCTTCTAAATTCATGTCTCTCCTCCTTACTATCGCCCCCTGCAGTTGCTGCCAGATTAAAGTGAGGGTGACCCCTGTAACTATGGAAAAGAAGGGGACACGGTGAAGGGCCTGATCCAAGGCCCATAGGAGGGCTCCCGTTGACGTACTTAGGCTTTGGATCTCAAGACTTCTGACCCTGAGCACAGTGCTTATTGTCTGGTTTGAGAAATAGCTATGCCACTGCCTTCCCCTCCCCCAGTCCCCGGCACAGAATGGAACTGCTGAGCACTGTTTGAATGACCCATATTTAACTAATGGACATGGCCAATCACCTGTCTATATAATTTCTCTGAAGTGTAACTTCCTAAGTCTCTGATGTCAAAAAAGTCCAGCCAGAGCATCGCTCTCTGCCTCCCTGTAAAAGATCATGGTGGATCCTTTCCTGCATTGTTGCTCAATATCCATTCATGCTTTCTGCTCCCCTTACCTCTGTTCTCTACCTTCTCCTGCTACTTGCTGAAATCAGCCAATCCCCCCTACTAAGCTTTTCTAGCTCGTGTAAGCTCTTTAGGGCAGGTAGGTGCCTTTGGTGAAACAATTAGCATGCACTGGCAATGGCATAAAATCATCCACCCCTCTTAGACCTCTGTCTCTCTGGGTGCTAATTCGGCCCTATTCATAAGCTTTAAAAGTGGGGGATGATCAGTGAGAGAGGAGTCTGCCGAGGGATTTCCCTTACCTGCACGTGCACTTATGACTGCAACAAACCTGTGATCGGATTTGGGTGGCCTGTCAAAGGAGCTGGGATTTTCCCACTGCTGTGGACTTCCCTTCAAAGCTGATTATAACTGGTCACTATAGGTCCAGAGCCATAACGGTATTTCCTAACTTCCATTGAATACCTCTGTGGCTCTGGGCCTGTGGATCGTATGCTGCACGACTCTTTGTAACAATCTGTGCCCTGACTAATTTCCAGCTATGGTAACTGCATTGTGCCTAACTAACTTCCCCCACTTAACTTGCGGTTCTTCTTCCGTTCTCTTTATGCTCTGCCGAATTCCATGCCATAGCTAGCTGCATTTCTGGGGGCAGCGAGGTTGGGGGGAGAAGGGGGAAATGTCTCTTCTCTACAGCACAGAGGTAATAATATGAAGTTTAGTGAATGTATGTAAACACTGTGAGATCTTTAGCTGGTAAGTGTTTCAGGCAAAGTCCTCGTTTCCAGAAGGGATCTGGAAATAAAAAGTGCTGCTTCCACAGGGACCTACTAGAAGGGCTTTCACTTTGGAGCTGTCACACTGGACAGTAAGTAAATCTTCTTTAAAATACTAATAAGTAATGCTGTAGGAAAACATTATGGGTTGCTTTTTTGGTAATGATGTTTTGTTATTTTTAAATGGAAATCTGGATGCTTGGGTTGTGTGCTAATAGCACCAGGAGATGAACTGAATCAGCAAAACCCACCTGGAAAAGCAATAACAAGATGATTTTATATAGGACCTTGATTTGGAAACGGTCTTGGCTTGTGTGTGCAGAAAAGGGAAGGTTAATGTTTGGCACTCAGTCTGGAATTACTCTTGGCTGGCTGCTGATACCATGTTGTCTCATGTCGTTTTTTGGATCCAGTCTTGTGAGAGGGGGTCCCCCCTCCCGGTCTTTGGTTGGAACGGCTGTTCTAATGCCAGCAAAGCAGTTTTCCAAGAGCATTCCTGGGCGCACTCTTCCCGTCTGCCAAGATCAAAGCCCTGAGAATTAGAGTATTTGCCTTCTTGCCTGTAGCCGCTTCCTGCACATAAATGGGTTCTCCCATTTTTCATTATTACCTCTTTTTGGAGGTCACTTTTCTGGTTGAGCCAGCACATTAATCATATCAATGAGATTTTTACCTGGGGCAAAGATGCTTTTTCAATATATGCAGTGAGAGAACATTTTATGCACCGCATTGCCACATGGACAGCTTGTTAAAAATCCACTCCCCTTTGGTGAGTGGAACACTTGCCTTAGGGAGAACAAGAGCCAAAGACACCTGTTCTGCAGAATTTTAGCTCTTTTAAAATGCACTTTCTAGGCCATGTGGTTGTGATGATCACGTTGCAAAGGCAAATGGAAATGTAGCCTTCCTGAGCCTGTAAGAATATGGTCAGGGTTCCTTCACCCAAGCAGAAACAGGGAGTGATCAAGCCCTATGTTTTCAGGTAAGCAAGCTCTGTAGTTAACTACCTCCTGCCCTGAATTGCACTAAGGAATGGCGGTGCTTCTAGTCTATAAAATATTTGATACATTGCTTCAGACAAAACAATGAAAATTAAATCCCATAGGGCCTAGGGGGACCAGACATCCCGATAAAATCGGGACCATCCCGATATTTAGGTGTTTGTCCTGTGTCCCGACCGATTTTTGGTCAGGATGCAATTTGTCCCGATATTTTTGCCTTCTATTTTTTTATTTTTTGCTCCTCCAGCGGACACCTCCTTCCCCCATCCCTCCCATGTGTCCTGATATTTTCACCCTCCATAGGGCCAGACCAACCCTGACTTCCACTGAGCACTTAACTCACTTGTGTAGTCCCACTGAATTCATCGGGACCATGGCTTAGGTGGGTGACAGCTTAGCAGTGGGGAATGAGATTTCACAGACTGGCCCATAGAGAGTAAAGAAGTTATCATTGTAAAGAGTAACTTATGGTCCATTATGAGAAGGAAATAGAACGTAGATGCTGTGTGAATATGTTGGAATGTAGACAAAATTGGATGATATTCTCTGTTGAGAAACAGTGGTCATGTAAAGAATGTGGTTTATAGACCTGAGAGACAGAATTAAGGGTACTTGGGTGATCTTAAATTGGCATTATTGCCTGCCTTGAGTGCTAACTTGTGCAACTTAATGTCTTTAATATAGCTTTTTCTGTGGAGGGATGTGTGTATACATACATACACATTCAGAGTAAAAAAATTTCAAAAGTAGACTTTGGCCATTTTGAAATTTTATCCATCTGACACAAGGCATCACTGAAATGCAGCCACTTCTGGAGTTACAGACTGGGGTGGGAAGGGAAGAATTTGACCTCAGTCCTTGCATGAATAGCTATTGGCTTTATATATCTAGGGCACATGGGATCAATCAGCTGGTGTAAGAAAGCAATGATCTGTGTATATACGTCAGCTGAAAATTTGTCCCTCTCTCTTTTAGGGCCTTCTGTAAAAGACCCTTGCATAATAAACCTGCCTGGTACTAAAGTGACGTCAGAAGGTTTTACCAGGATTTTAACCTGAGAGGCCTGATGGTAAAATACTAAACCCAAGCTTTTGTTTGATGTTGGAGTTAAAGGAGTTCTCTAAAAACATTCCTTTCTGAGGTTGGCTGAGCTGCATTTAGCTTCTTAATCATAGATTATTAGGGTTGGAAGGGACCTCAGAAGGTCCTCTAGTCCAATCCCCTGCTCAAAAGAGGGCCAATCTCCAGACAGATATTTACCCTATTTCCCTAAATGGCCCCCTCATGGAATGATCTTACAACTCTGGTTTTAGCAGGCCAATGCTCAAACTGCTGAGCTATCCCTCCCCCTCCTTTCTTACTGATAAGCTGCTTCTTCAGATACTCAGAAGTTGGAGGTTGTGGCATCTAACTCAGAAGCAGCTACTGGAGAAAATGTAAAATACTAGAGACTTGATTGGAATCATACAGACCTTTTGGAATGTGGATTTCTGGCTCTGTCCTGCATGCACTCCTAGTCCTGGAATGTTGGATTCTATGGTAGCTTTTACTCCATTAAAACTCCATTAAACCGAGCTCAGAGGCCGCCCTGGCAATGTGGATTTTGGGCCCGCTAGCGGGGACCCTGAAGTAATGACGCATCATTCCCATGGTGCTGTAAATTAGCCTGTAAACTACAGTGGGGGCGTGTCCTTGGGCTTCTGAACAAAGCCCTCCTTTCATGCATTCCTATTTATAAAGGAAGCGAGTGTTCATATTAACCACAGATATGTCCCTAACAAGAAACACGTGGCCTAATAACCCAAATGCTAGCACGCCCTTGTATTCAGTGCTTTCACCATGGCATGTCACATCTCTTCTCTTCTGCGAACGATTCCTTGCAGAGCTTCCTTTCCCAACGTTTATTTGAAACACTCAGGGAAGGGAGAAGTGAAAGGATTTGTAGTGGTGGGAATGCAAAGGAGGAAACTGTCCAAGTTGTCCAGATAACTCCTGGCACCTTTTGCAATAGGTGTGCCCCTGTGCCACTCCACCATGTGAGATTGACTAGGAGCTGATGGCTCAGGGTGCAGAAGCAAGAAGCTAAATGAAATTGTGTGAGGGAAGGGTTATCTTGTTTACTTGCAAGCTTGCTTATTTTATCTTCTCGCTCTTACTGATTAAACTATTCTTTAGCTAACATATTTGTCTGTTTTCTGAGTTTATGATGACTGATCCAGGATGAGTATTTGGAAAGTATTACTGCTCCTGAAAGCGTTAGCACTGTTCCTCCAATAGGTTAGCAGGGCACTAGGCAATACAATATCTGGGCCTGATTCTACACACACACTTCTACTGGAAAACAACTCCACTGAAGTCAATGGAGTTACACTGGTGTGTAATCAGTGAGAGAGGAAATTAGCCCATCAGATTTTAAAATCTCATCTCTCCTATTTACTAGCTTGCTTTCCCCTTCATGTCAGCTGCGGCAGGACTCTAATGATCAGATTTTGATTAGTTATTTTAGCTGGTGTATAATGCTCAGTGTTGGGATTTTTTTATACACCTTTACCTCGATATAACGCTGTCCTCGGCAGCCGAAAAATCTTACCGCGTTATAGGTGAAACTACGTTATGTCGAACTTGCTTTGATCCGCCGGAGTGTGCAGCCCCGCCCCCCGGAACACTGCTTTACCGCGTTATATCTGAATTCGTGTTATATCGGGGTAGAGGTGTACCATTTTGTAAACTGGGATTCCAGTTCTCCTTTCAGTATAGAGCATTGGTTTCCTGTTGTAATGATTCTTGCTACAATGGTCAATGTAAGCTGGAATTCAAATGATTGAGGAGAAACAACTGCAAATGGTTGTTGAGATAGTGCAACCTTTAAAAAGTTCCATATCTTGCAAAGCACGCATGCCAGCCTTCATTTTGAGCACTGTTTATTAGCAAGGTATTGGACCCTTAAAATTATTGCAGGCCCCCTGATCTAAGTGTGCTATCTTGTCCTGTTTCAGGACTCAGTATGATGCAGAAGGTCTTGGGCCAATGTAATTCTCAGTCCCTGCCTCTGGGCTGTGATCCAAACAGCAGTGATGACAATAGGCATCTTTCCAATGGCTTCACTAGGCTTTGGCCCAGGCCCTTAATGCAGAGATTCACACAACCACCTTAAAAATCCATAGTCAATGCAAGATCGTCCTCCTTCTAGCTAGTATGAAAATAGGAGGTGATGACAGGGTTGGAAGAAATAAGAGCGCTAAATCTACCATATTGCCAGTACCCATAGGCATGGGTGTGGAAGTTCTGGATGCTGGGGAGCCGGTGTAACAGTTAACACCTGTTTAACTTTATGGCAGGTCTGACTTTTTTCCTTGTTAAGAATTGCAGGTGCAGGGAGAGATTCTGTGTAGAAGTTTTGGGCAATTGGACCCTCTCTATGTATTCCTAATGCAGGCTGTGCTACCCTTTCCCTGCCATGAGACTACCCTTCATGCTGGATATCAGCTGTTGCTACTTGCAGGGTGGAGTGGGGCAGAAGAGGGAGATCAGGGGAAAAATTTCCTTAATGGGTCCCAATGTGGACATCAAGCTGGAGATGGGAAGTATGTGTGCAATGGCATTGCCCTTTCCATGTAGCTACTGTTATGGGTCCACCCAATAAATCAGCAGGGGATTGCTGTAACTTGCTACCATCTGTGCTGAAGAAAGATTGCATGAGATGAGGATGACTGACTGGCTCTTGTGATCACTTCTGCCTAATTCAGTGAACTAAAGGGGGAGCTGTCCAGGCCGGTGGGTCAACAGTTTTTGCCCTAATTGTGAATTGTTCTAGATCAACAGCACGAATTTGTGACTTAAAAAGCCAAGCCAAGCTGTTCTCTGGCAGTGACTCTACAACAGCAGAGTACGTTGTTGGGATGGGTGGGAGCAGCACATGACTTCCTGCCCCGCCGTCTGTGTTTGTAGCGTAGAGGTTGTAGATCGGCAGCACAGTGAAATGCTATAAAAATCATCCTGAGCGCTTTCTGGGGAGCTAAGGCTTCTTGCAACATGTCTCTGCTAGCCTCCTCCGTTCTGGTGAGCAGGCCACAGTTGAAAAACCAACAACTCAACAGTGGTTAACAGCTGGTGTGCTGAGACCACTGTCTATTACACTGACTAATATTGTGTCCTTGTACTCTCCCATCTGTCTTTATCCACCTATGGCAGAGGTGGGCAAACTTTTTGGGCCGAGGGCCACATCTGGGTGGAAAATTGGCTGGCCTGGGCAGGGGATTGGGGTGTGGGAGGGAGTGTGGGGTGTGGGAGGGGATATGGATTGCAGGAACGGGCTCAGGGCAAGGGATTGGGGCAGAGGAGGGGTGCGGGGTGTATGAGGGGGGATCAGGGAAGGAGGCAGTGGAGTGCAGGAGGGGGCTCAGGGCAGGGGTGTGGACTGTGGGAGGGAGCTCGGAGTTGGGGTGCAGGGTGTGATGGGGCTCAGGGCAGGGGGTTGGGGTGCAGGAAGGGTGCAGACTGCAGGAGGGGGCTCAGGGCAGGGGGTTGGGGTGGGGGAGGGGTGCAGCAGGAGGGTCAGGGCAGGGAGTTGAGGGGTGTGGTGCAGGAGGGGTTCGGGCTCCGAGGTGGCAGCGGCGCACACCGGGGCCAGGGCAGGTTCCCTACATGCCGGCCCCGGCCCCGGCCCTGGCCCTGGCCCCACGCCGCACCACTCCGGGAAGCAGCCAGAACCAGTTCCCTGCATGGCCCCTGGGGGAGGGGAGGCACCAGGCTCCACATGCTGCCCTTGCCACGTCTCCAGGAACCTCTCTCGAAGCTCCCATTGGCCGCAGTTCCCCATTCCCGGCCAATGGGAGCTGCTGGGGGCAGTGCCTGGACAGAAGGGCAAGGCACGGAGCCGTCTGCCCCCTCCTGCCCCTGTGCTGCAGGGATGTGGTGCCAACTGCTTCTGAGAGCGGCGCAGGGACCACAGGGGGCGTGGGCTGGATCCAAAGCCCTGATGGGCCAGATCCGGCTCATGGCTGTAGTTTGCCCATCCCTGACTTATGGTCTCTGGTCTTATACTTGGATTGTAAACTCTTTGGGGGAGGCGCTGTCTTTTTCTTCTGTCTGTACAGTGCCTAGCATAATAAGGTCTTGGTCCTTGACTAGGGCTCCTGGGAGCTACCTCAGTACAAATAATTAATACTTCCACTGGTGCAAATGGTGCCTAGATGCCATGGTGAGCAGTGACTTGGAAATACCTCACTAGACTGAGCACGTGATGGTGAGATTGTATGTTGGATTGAAAATCTAATAGGTTCTCTGGGGTTTGGCCACATGCTCCTGAGTGAGTGGGTGTTCTCTGCTTGAGTCAGAAGAAATGAGCTGTCTCTTCTATGGGTTTTATTCTTGTAATGGAAGCTATTAAAATGTATGTATGTATCTATAGATGAAATACTGGGACTGTTCTCTTTTGAAAGAGTGACTTCCTGGAGCTGCCTGGGATCTATTAGAGCAAATAGCAGAGCCGGATTAGTGTCTGAGTCAGTCTGTTTAGGGGAAGGAGGGGCTGCCTTGTCCTGCATCCAGGATGAACATCAACATTTCCATAAAAATATTTGATTGTGCTACTGGAGGAGAAAAACATCACTTCGGAACTGTCTGCAGCAGGCTGCTGGGCAGGATGCCCAACTCTGGCCGTGCGACTGACCCCTTTGGCACTCAGTGTCTGCCCCAGACAGGATGTTCATGGACCTCCTGAAGGCAACAGTGCTGTCAATCAGATGGCAAAACAATAGTTACCAGACAAGTATCCTTGGCAGACAAAGTTATCCCATGGCTGAGCATCTAATTGGGGTTTCCAAGGCAACATTCTGGCCTCCTAAGGTGGGGGAGAGGGGTGTTGAGAAGGAGTCGTCTTTTCTCTCCTTTCTCCCCCTTAAATATTGTGCTGGAGATGGGACTAGAGTGTTGGAGTAAGAGGAGTGGGCCTGGAGACAAGAAAGATGCTCCAGGGATTAGGGCATTAGTCTAGCACTCAGGAGACTCCGGTTCAATTCCCTGCTCTGCCATAGTCTTCCTGTGTGACCTCGGACAAGTCACTTAACTTCTCTGTGCATCAATTCCCCATCTCTGCAATGGGGATAACTCTCAGGGGTATTGTAAAGCAATCAGTGTATTTATTCTCAGTCTTTAGATACAACAGTAACAGGGACCTTATAAGGACCAAAGATCATGGTAGATAGGGCAGGGATGACTTTTATAAAATATCTTTTTTTTTAATTTAAAAAAAAAAATCTTGACCCTACAGTGATCCAGCTACCAGTGTTTCTTTTCTTGCTTGATTGTGGTGAGTTTGTTTTTGAGACGATAAAAATCAGAACTACTGAACCAGGGCAGTAGCTGGCTACTGAGCAGCAGAGATGCACAAGTGAATATCTGAGGGTACGCGTAAGCCTTCAGCTTCATGTTTCATGAGGCAGTGCATCATGGAAGGAGGTACTGAGCAAGGGACTAGATAAAAAGCACTCTTGGGGGGGTGGGTGTCTCTTTCTGGCTGTGCTACCGATCTGCTGTGTCCCCTCTGGCAAGTCCCTTAATCTCTCTGGTCATTTGCTTCCCCAGCTGTGAAATGGGAGTGACAGGATTCTGCAAAGAGTTAATGAGATTTAATATTCATGAAGCGGGGTGGAAGTTCTGATGGTTGTAGTGATGTTAATTTTAGCAGGTGTAATAGAAATTTAATATTGGTTCTGTGTTAAATGGACTCAGTTGACTGGTCTCTTAAAACTAACCTACCATGAAAGTTGTCCCATGCAGCAGGGCTTAACTTGAGGCTTTCCAGAGTATCTTGTTTAAGTATAGCCATGCAAGGGGCACTGGATGTCTCTGTCTGGCACTGGTAGTGTGATATAGAGCTTTTCTCTGGGTCACCAGTATAGCTCAGTGGTGACTCTTTGGCGAGCTGTGTGAAAAGAGCTGGCAGGTGATAGCTGGCCAGTTCCCAGTGCACAGAAGTCCACATCACAGATCGAGGGCACTAATTGGTCCTTCACTGGCAGCCTTGTTAGAGAAGCCAAAGACTGAGTGGGCCATGGAGATGGATCCTTTCCACTCCCTCCCTGCCGCCAGCCGTGATATACTTGTTCTCTTGATAAAAAATGGGGAGGATTGCGCTGGGAACTGAAATCCGGCAACTTTCTCCAGCGCTAAATGAACATAATGTGAGCAAAAGCAAACTGGAGCAAACGCATTCGCTGTAGTATCCCCTCTTCTGTCGAGCGCTAGTAGCCGACAGGACTGGAGTACAGCATGCTTCGCAGGAGAGTTCGTTGGTTCCCAGGAGCCACAAGAACAGCACAAACTATCACCTGTTTAACCAAGAGTCCCTTTCCCAGGTGATCCACCCTGTTTGTTCTCTGCTCTGGCAGTATTCAGGATGGCAGTGCCTATGTTGCTGTGTAAGTACCAGCTGGTAGCAGACTGGGAAGTCCTCCCAGATCTCCATTGCTCAGTACAATTCTGGCACTTCTCCCTTCAGCACTGGCAGAACTATCAGTGATGGAGGTTTTATTGCCCTGAGTGACAGAAACTAGATAAACATCCCCTCCTTCCCCCACCCAGGGTCTGTGCTAAGAGCTACCCTCAAGCAAACCGAAACGCACTACACAGGTGCTGCTGTTTCATTATAACTGACACACTTCGCCAGCTGACAAGCATGGATAAGCTGGGAGTGCGTTTATAAGTATTAGAGTTCTCAGTGTGTTTCAGCACTTGGCTTTTGGCGGTTGCATCTAATCTATCCCAGGCCAAAAGAGCAGCCGCACCCTCCCCCTGAGCACAGTACTGCACCAGCATGACCTGCCATGGCACTGCCCCGCCTCATGAAATGGAGAGTCTCTTTTGATGAAACTTGAGGTGTGTCTCACTCCGCTTTTGATGTGCAGCGGCTTCTGTGAGACGCCAACTTGGGTCCTGGTTCTGCAAGCTGACTCCAGTCTGATAATGATACTTGGAGCTTGGAAGAATTTACCGGGTATCTACTAGGTGGGGGACTTAAACCTACCAGCTCAGAGGTAGAGACAAAAGAGGGGAGGTTCCAACAGGAAAGCCCAACGGTGACCCTCGGAAGAAGTCCCAACTACCCTGTCACCAGCAGCTGGGAAGAGGACATGCCGGCATGTTTACCAGGGTACTGACCCTGGGCATTGTGTAAGTGGGGTCTTTATCTTCTGTATCAGCCTCTAGCCAATGAGGGTGTAAGTTTGAAGTGCTAGCTGTTGGAAAGGAGAAAGAACTCTGTCTCTTCTCTCCCCTCCCGAACGGCTACGGCAGTTGGGGGACAAAGAGGTCTCTGGTATTGAGGTAGAGTCTCATTTGGTGGAGGTTTGGGGGTCATCCTCCCCAATGAATAGCTCCAGTGCATGCTTCCAAGTGTGCCTCAGCACCAGCATGAGACTGAGTAGAGTCTTGATAATTCACAGCTGCCCACAGGGTTCTGAATAGCAACAGTGGCACTGGTCAATCTTGTTAACCTTGTTGTGCTGCAGCTTGACCAAACTATAAGCAGCAGCAGAGGCACTGGAAGGAGATGATAGTAGACTCAGGAAGACAGCACTGAAGTAGTTAATACTTAGATCACCTACAAAAAGATTTTTCTCTGAAACCCATAAGAGCTAGAACGTCTCCTTTTTTTAAATAAAAGCTTACATTGTGTGGGTTCAATCACTCACTAGGGTAGGGGTTCTCAAACTGGGGGTTGGGACCCCTCGGGGGTTATTAGGTTATTACATAGGGGGTCACGAACTGTCAGCCTTCACACCAAACTCCACTTTTCCTCCAGCATTTATAATGGTGATAAATACGTAAAGAAGTGTTTTTAATTTAAAAAGGGGGTTGCACATAGCAAGCCTCTATGTGAAAGGGCGATGAGAATCACTGCACTAGGGCGATGGACGAAAGGTTATCTCTTTCCCCGCCCTCTAAATGTGTCATTAATGCTTAGGTTTATTCATAGATTTTTTAAGGCCACAGGGGATCGGTGAGATCATCTGGTTTGACCTCCTGGATAACACAGGCCACAGAACTTCGATGAATTAATTCCTGTTTGAGCTAGAGCAGACCTCTTAGAGCAGAGGTTTTCAAAGTGTGGGATGTGACCAAGTTATCAGAAGTGTATACGGACCTGACTGGGCCAGGCTGAAGGCCTGGGATGAGGATGGGGGAAGCAGATGGGTCTCTGTGCAGGTGGTCTTAACTGCTGGGACCAGGTTCCCTGCCCATCTTGCTCACCCACTACCACAGATGCAGCAGCCCTCAAAGCAGCACCGTGGGAGCTGAAGGCACTACGGTGGGAATACTGACCAATACTGTACAAGAAGCAGCATGATGCTTGGCTGCCTTTGTGCAAGAGCTAAATATTCCAATATTACCCACAAAAAGCTACATTAAAAGAACATTCTTAAGGTTGCAAAGTCAACCACTCAAAAGTTAGGAAATACCAGAGTTGGGGTTGTCTGTATAATCTTCATTTGACACCTCCCATTCCCCTTGCGCATATGCATTGTGATAGTCTTTTATTAGATGATGTCCTGCTGTATTTTTTTCCCCACAGGATCCCTGTCTCATTCAGTTCTCTGGATTGAGAATGAACTGGGATTGCACAATGGAGGCTGTTGTCTGTAAGACCTCTGCCTCCTTTGTTGCACTAGTAGCTTGTCATGCTCTATGTGGACCAGCACTAGAGCGAGGTGAGACACAGTTTGCCAGTGGGCTTCACAGATATCTGCAGTGAGTAGAGGAGTGGGGAGACTCAGGATTCCTGTTGTCCATTCTGCCTCTTCCACCGCCAACCTTGACCTCTTCTGCTCGGCCCTTCTAGCTTGCCCCGTCACTTCCCTGGCCCCTTGCCCAGCCCCATTTTCCTTGCCTGCCCAATGCCAATCTCTACTCCTCATGCTTCTCATCCAGTTGCCCACAGGTTCACCCCCTGCAGCTCCTCGTCCAATCTCTTACCCCCATTGGGTCCGAGTCCTAGTCCCCTCCCCCTTGTCCTGCCTCCCACCCGGCCTCCTTGTTGCAGGCTTTTTGCCCACCCAGTGCCCATCCTGCTCAGACTCTAGCTCCTTGTCGGATCTGTCTTTCCTTTCTCCCTCCTCCACCTTTTGTTTTTAGTCCCAGTTCCCCTCCCATCCCAAACTACTCCTTCCCCTGCCCCCAGTCCAGCTCCTCTCCCCTCTGTGTTCAAATCTGATAGCTTCCCCCATACTGCCTGGGTGCTTAGGGGGGAGGGGATGTAATTGACCGCACAGGAGAGAGGTTTCCTCCTACTCTTTTGTTGCCTGGCTTCACCCTGGCCTGGAGTAGCCATTACAGGGAAAGTCTGGCTTTCCCCACTGTGGCCCTGGTTTGGAGGGTGCTGTCGCTCTGTAGGGATGGCGCATGAGCAGTCTGGGCACACGCAAGCACTGTGAGGGGGTGGACCATGCTCAGTCACTCTGGGAGGCTGGCACATGCAGAGCTCATACTGGGAGCCGAAAGAGACTTGAGTATGCTCAGTGAGGACAAAACTTTTGGAAATTTTAGCTGTTAAGCCTCTACTCTGCAAACTCCCAAGGGAGATCCCCCCCCCCCCCC
>NC_133784.1:1488776-1563027 GCF_003597395.2 Chelonoidis abingdonii
TATATATATATATTTTTTTTTTAACATGGACAAAACAACGTATTTTTCCCCAATGTATTTCTTGTTCTCAGCAATGGCTGAACTGTTTTGGCTGAAACTCTCAAAAAATAAAACAGCCAATAAAACAGTTAGACACTCATTACAGCAAATTTCAGCCCAAACAGCTAACACTTGGCAAAGGAATAAGCAACTGAAAACAGAGTCTTGTAATGAGAAGTCGGGCTGGGCAAAGTTAAAAGGCAGTGCTGCCAGGCCGGCCCCGTGTGTGTTTCTCTCTCTCTCTCACTCTCACAGAAGCTGCATCGGATGAGATATGGGAATGGAATGTTCCTAGTAGCTGGTATCAGAGCTGGTCCCCTGCCCACCTCAGTCTGAAGTGAATGAAACCCGACAAAGCCCTCGCTACAGTAGAAAGTTGCCTTGTTTTAATTATGCTGGTACAGGTAAAGCAGTACAAGCCCCCCTAGTGTGGATGCAGTATACGGTATAAAGCTGTTTTGTACTGGTATAGCTATTTCTGGTACAAGGCACCTTTTATACGGGTAGAACTCTACCGTGCTGGGAGAACTGAATCTATACTAGGCTTGTACTGGTATAGCAATATCAGTTTAAAACAAAATGATTCTTCCAACCCACATAGTTTATACTGGTACAACTCTTAAGTGTAGACCAGCCCCTACTCAGGATCTGAAGGCAGAAGCATGGCCTCTGGCACCCTGCCATGGTTTTGGATTTTCTTTTCATCTCTAACTGTACACATAGTTCTGCAAAAGCACAGCGCTGAGGAAAGGAACTCAGCAGCATTTCCTGCCTTTCCCTTGCAAACTGATGATAAGCCTTTGAGACACGGGGGGTGACCCAGCTTATTTTTAAACCACACCAGGGCGTGAGTCTCACGGTGTAACTGCGCCTCCCAGACTTGCAGCTGTTTTACAAAATGATGAGTTAATGGTAGATGTGAAAAATGAGAGATTTCCAGTCTTCTCTAGATGGGGTGTGTGTGTGTGTGTGTGTGTGTGTGGACTGGGAGGAGTGGCTGAAAAACATTGGAAATTAGTGTATTGGTTGTGAAGGGGAGGGACTCTTGGCATGGTCTTGAGCATTGTGTGAGCTTCTCTTGTGCAGCTCTGCCAATGCCCCTCTGTCCTGATTTGCACTCCCTTCCCTTGCTATTCCTGTCCCACCCCTCTCTTGAGCAGAGGCTGCCACTTGTGGATAAATATACACCATCCAGTGTTGTTTTCACCACACCGGTGCTCTGGAAATACACAGAGGCAAAGTGCTTACTGGCTAAGTTAATCACTAATTATGTGGTGCCCTGGGGAAATACATGAATGGAAAGTAGAACAAGAAACCCCTGAACACATTTTCCGTGCCTTTTCTGTTAAGGCAATATATGGTCTTGAGAGGGGTAAAGGTAGTATGCCCTAACCCAGTATAGCAGCTAGCTCCACATGTCATGATGCCATTAACGGTGGTCTCAGTGGGAGCCAGAATAGAGTATCCTGGCAGCTGACAATATTGGAACAGTGCCTTTGTAGTAAAAGATGGTATCCTCTTAGTATGGACAGTATTCTCATATGGAAGGGCAAGGGGTTACCTCTTATGGTGACACCATATTGCCTCGTGATTTGTTGTGCTGTAATGAACTGGCTGGTATGTCTATGAACTTCTATTCCCTACTGCTCAGCTGTGTGTCATATGCACCATACTGCTAATCTAATGGTGAGTCTCCTTCAGTTCAAATGTTGGCCTGTGTTTCTGGAGCAGGAGGACTGCAGTTCTAGTCTCTCTGCTATCATAAAGCACCGAATAGTAAGGGGGGCAGCACAGCCGCACAACCACGAATTCCTAGCTGGCATGGATTTGTTAGAATATGACCTGAGAAGACCATGTAGATTGTCAGCTTGTGAATCTGTACTACAGACAAGACAGCCTTTCATAGCATGTAACATGCTACCATTATTGCCCAGAAGCTACAGCAATGGGCTCACTTTAATGCCTACTTAGGATCCACCCCACCCCAATAGTATACATTAGTTAGTTATGAAGGATTCTACTTTGGTTTGGTTGGCTTTCACTGTATTGTATGAATGTACTTTTATTCTCATAGCAGAGTCTCTTCTTTCTCCCAAATACACACCTCCTGTGTCTCTCACGTGCACACATAGCATGGATCTGTTGCATCCAAATGTTCCACCAGAAATTAAAAAACACCGTACTCTTCCCTGTTGTGTTAAGGCCCAGGGGTAATACTTGGAAGACGAGGAGACCTTTAGAGCTAGTGACTTCCCAGCACCATGGAGAAAAGAGAAAGATCAATCTCCAATCGAAGGAAATGCTACCCCTAAATACCCAAAGAACTTCTCCTAGTTCATGCTGGCCAGGACTCTGGGAGTTTTATTCAGTGTTGAGTAGATGCCCAGGCAATAGGATTGTGCCCAGCAAAGCTGGGAGTTAATTTCTTTAATATCAAGTCTCAGTGCATTAATTCATCAAGCTCCCGGTAATCCCTGGGATGCTAAACTCTCATTAGTTTGCAAACCCAGTGCATTATGGTAACCGGTACAAATGAAGCCACACAAAACACTGTGAACCTGTCACCCAAGCCAAGATTAGGTGAAGCTGGTGTCATGTGATGGCTGTTGCTGGCACAACACTGCATGTAAACAGAGTGGCACACATTTGGCAGTAGAACAACATGCCCCAGGACCCTTCAGAATAGAGCCAGTTGACTGAGACTGCAGCTCTGAAGGAGAATTGTTGATGTTTGTTCAGACCTGGCAGGGATGTTTTTCCAATGTATCCTTCAGTACTAGATCAGCAGGTGCCAAAATTAAACCGCATGATGTATTTAACACCATCCCTCTCTGGGTGTGAGGAACTGGTCCCTCCCCACCCCTGAGCTGCAGACTCACCTGTCCTGTTTTCTTCCAAATGCTACCATGTCGTGGCAGCCACTACACTGGGATGGACGTGTCCCAGCATGATCTCGGCCGTGCAGTGACACCGTGGTACTTTGAAAGAGCAGGAATCGACTTGGGATGTGCCTCCCTCCCAGAGGCACAAAACAATGCAACCATGTTCCCACCCCACATGTGAATGAGAAGCAGAGATTGTGGAGATAGTAGGGTTGGATTTAGGCAATGTGGGGCTCTAGGCATGCCTGGCACAAAGGGTACCTTTGGTCCCACCCATACCATGATCATTCCTTTTCCCTGTGGTCCCACCCCCTGCACTGTGCCTCTACCCACTGTGCAGGAAGCACTTTCCAACAGAATCACAAAGCAGTGGTAGCAGTGAAGGAGTCTTCCTCTGGCTCTGAAGGATAGCAGAGCTGATGACAACTCTGGGAATCCACACACGCTTATCCGCCTTTACCGGATAGACACCACCTCCTTTCTAAGCCGCTGTCTGGGAGTTCATGATCAAGAGCTGTGTCTAAGAGGTCCTGGCCAGGATGTCCCAGAGACCCTGTGTCAGATATTTAGCTGGAGCGAGGAGAAAGGGTTTGACCACGTTAGATTAGATAAAATGTTTTTTTATCAGTGACCTTATTTCACTACTCCTCTGACCATGGGTGGAGGGTGAAATGTCTGACACTGACCATGGGTTTTTCTGCCCCTCTGTCTTGCAGGGAAGGAATCACCATGCCAGCAGGGATCTTCCGGGTGTGTCTGGTGGTGATTACGGCCATCGTCAACCACCCACTTCTCTTCCCCAAAGAGAATGCCACCGTTCCTGAGTATGCTGAGGACATCATCCAGAAGATGAAGGCGCATGAAGAGAACCTCCGGCTGGAGCAGCTGCGTTTGGAGCAAGAGATTGCCGGACAGGAGGCCGCGCTGAAGGCTTTGGAAAAGGCCACGGAGACGGAGGAGCAGAACGTCAAGGAACCTCTCCCCTGGGACTTGTGGAGCGCCATGTCCATGGTCATCTTCCTGCTGATCGAGCTCTGGAGGCAGGATTACCAAGATGGGAACTGGCAGGAGTCAGCCTGTGAGGAAGATGACATGGCCATTCTAGGGAAAGCATTCAAGGGCGTGGCCCTGCCAGACAAGGCCACGTTGGCCAACTTCTACGAAAGGTGTATCCTGGGTGCCACTGGTGACATGGCTAGGAAGCGAGAGTTGGTGGAAGGCTTTGCGGATGACTTGCTGGAGGCCCTGAGGAGCGTATGTAACCGGGACGCTGACATGGAAGTGGAGGAGTCCATAGGGGTGGGGAGCATGTACGAAAACTGGAGGGTGCACAAGCCTTTGGTTTGCGACTTGATCGTCCCTTTCAGGCCTCCAGAGCCATACTGTTTCCGATCCCAGACCTGGTGCTCAAAGGAGTCAGTCCGACCAGACAAACAAGGTTACGGCACCATAAAAGTCTGCAGGGCGGATGAGGATGCAGCAGGTTGCATCTGTGGCAAGACTAAGTTGGGGGAAGACATGTTGTGCCTCCTCCATAGCCAAACCAACCAGACCAGGCCCAGTGGTGAGATGGAGGATCTGCTGTGCTTCAAGAACACCCAGTATCTGGATGCTGACCAGGTCATGAAGTGGTTCCAGATCGCGATCACCAAGTCTTGGAACAAAATCTCCCACAAATATGAATTTGACCTCACCTTCAACCTCTTGGACTCACCGGGAGCCCTGAAGATAAAATTCAGGTCTGGGAAGTCCATTGCCTTTAATCTTACCCCTGTGGTACAGTGTGAAGACTCGGATGCCTATTTCATCTCTCATTTCCCCCGCGGCGGCCTGACGGCTGATCCTGCCTCCAGTACTGACTGGTTTGTTACTTTTGCAGTGTACGAGAGGAGGTTCATCCACTCCATCTCCAAAAAGCTGCCTGCCAATGCCTGCCACCTTAGCTGCCTTCAGATTGTCTCCTTCCTGCATGAAAAGCAGTGCAGCTTAACCGGTCCAAGCAGCCTCACTAACTACCACCTGAAGACAGTGATGCTGCATTTACTGCAGACTCGGCCCTATCAGGACTGGGCCTCTGAGAACCTGGAGGCCAGGCTGCAAGACATGCTGAAGTTCCTGGAGAAAAGCCTGCAGGAAAAGAAGCTCTGCCACTTCTTCATTGGAAACCGGAAGGTGCCAGAAGTGCTGAACTTCCCAGTAGCGTTCCAGAAGGCAGAGCCACTCAACCTTTTCCGTCCATTTGTTCTGCACAGGGACGCTTACAGAAAGACGGTGGACACATTTCATGAGATGCTGAGGAACACCGCTGCACTGATAAACGAGTACACAGTGCACATTCCCTCTGTGGGACACACAAATATGCTTCACAAAGAACCCCTTTAGCAGAACCAGTGGAGAAATGCTCTTCCATCAAGCACAAGTTCCTGGGGCAACGCAGAAACCTTTTGTAAGCAGTTGACATCAGCAGGAGAGACTCTCTCCTTTCATGGAAATCAGTGCAGGCCCTGGTTTCTTCAGAGTGGGAGCAGAAGAAAGAAGGGGAGAAACTGAAAGATTTATGCTGTCAAAGTGTCCCTCCACTCCACCAATGGGTTGGCTGGTTTGTTTTCTCCCATTGTGCACCAGTCCCTGTGGTAGTGACAAGCAACAGACAGGACTAATCTATTGAGGTGTCGCAATGCAAATATTGGGGGTTATTCAGAATCTCTAATCCAATATTTAGTTTGTTTTTTAAAGGAGGAAGAAGGGAAGGAGATGAGAGGGAAACTAAGATGGCTCCCACAAAAAAATAATGGTGCAAATGAGACCTCCTACTTGTAAAAAGCCACAGCCCTGTGACTGCAGCTTGAAAGTTTAGTAACAGCTGATTTTTCTGTGTTTGGGGGTAGAGGGAGTTAAAACCCAGACTCTGCAGATGAATTTCAATCCCTCACGTAGGAGCAGATAAAGCGACATTGAAATCAACCATCATTTTTTAAACTAATGGAAATTCAAGTTGCAAAAGTGCCCACTTAGTAGGACTTTCAGCTGCAGCAAAAAAACCTCTTCCTCTTTCCTCCCCCACCCAAATACATACATCCTGTACCTTGCAAAATCCTTCTCCCTTGGGAAGCATGCCGGAGACAGGGGCAGGGGGCATTTGTCATACAATTATAATTAGTCTCTTTCATTATCATCCTGGTAAAGGGCAGGGGAGTGGACTTCATACCTGGGTGAACATATGGTCAGGACAGTGTCCCATTGCTGCTCTGAATAACACAATTGATCATTCTTTTGATGTTAGTATCCTTTGAGCAGCAAGACAGACACAAACAGAGCAGGTTCCTAAGGGACAAACTGTGTTTTCCACTTAAGCAGCTGATATGTGTGTAGAGGAACCCAATGATGCTGCTGTGAAATGAGCCTAGATATAACAGTCTCCTGGCAAGGTAGATATTAACCTCGTAACCTGGCATGAGTAATCTAGTACTTTTTTTTTTTTTTTTTTTTTTTTTTTATCCTACCAAAGCAGGCAAGCAGAACTGCTGTGACTAAGGAAGAGAGTGGTCCGCAAGGGCAACTGGCAAACAGGAGCTTTAAAGCTGGAAGTGGCAAACTCTTAGTCTCCACAGTAAAACTGCTGTCCTATCTCTCCTCCTAAACACCCCCCTGGAAGGTCTCCATCTGCCTCCAGACAAGACTGTCTCATAAATGCTGCTGCTTTGATCAGTTGCTTTTAGAAGTCTCGGCTAGAGTGAGGCAAGGCCCACAGCCCTTTGGGACCAAAGCATGGTGCATTTACGGCCCCTCCCAAGCTTCAAGCAACCGCAGGAGAGTGAGAGTCTGAGGATCAAGTCTTGGCTTCTAAATCTGGAAGGCTTTAAACAGTTTTGTATTTTGAGGCTAGGGCTCTTGTCTTGGCTGAACACATCACATCGCTCTCTTTTTAGAAGAGGGGGATACTGTCCTGGATGGCTGCATAGACAGCACTGGTGATGCCACCTTGCAGCAGGGTGCTCTAACCCACTCAACCTAGTCACGACACTTCTGCAAAGTAGATTTGATCCCATCTCATTGATCGTGACACCCTCTGGCAATAGACTAATTATCCAGCCTGCTGCTGAGAGCAAACCTTCAAGAGAAGGTTCTCCTTTCCAGGAGGAACCATTATCCCACCCTTCTGAATGCATGCCCAAATCCACCCTTCCAGTGTAAAGGGGTCCTTATGCACAAAGGCAGAGGGCATGAGCTGAGAACTCAGGGGGTTGTAAATTTTGCTTCTGACACTAGCTTGCAGCCAGCCTTGGGTGATACAAATTGAGCCATACCCTAGGGCAGGGGTTGAGGGTTGTTAGGCGATCACCAGTTTTATCTCTAACCTTACCTATGACATTAAAAGTGTTTTGGATCAGAAAGTGACTTCTGCATTGTTCAGAAAGGGGGAGGAAAAAGGAGGAAGAAAGTCTATTGGTTAATGGCTGCAGCTAAAGTCTGAGTCACTTGAGAAGTGAAGCTGATGATCTCAATGCCACATTCTGGCAGCCATCTGTCTGCAGCCCCAAACCAGCACATACCATTGGTGGTCATTTTTTCAGGAGAACAAGAAGACTGGAGTGACAGGGCATGTCTGGCTGCTGAAGGTCAGGCATGAGGTAGCAAGTGCTATTGGGTTTTGGCTTTTATCAGCCCAAACCATTAAACAACAATGGGTAATTAAAAGACAGTCACAAGGGACTAGCAGGCAACTTGGATACAATGAGCAAAAATATAAGGAAGGGTTTAGAGAGCAATAGGGACTTGTAGATACATCAGAAGCTCTGTGGAACAATTTAAAATGAAAGTAATGCGCCTCTGGCAGCGGTGAGCTCATGGCGCATTGTACAGAGTCCTTATCGGCCCTATTTTTACACAGCCCTATCACGTGCAGGGTCTGGGGAGGCAGCTGTGGCTTATAATAATCCACTGAGGAGGGATCTTACAGCTAGAGAGAAGTGAAAATCTGTTTGACGTTTCCTGTGAGGAGTCTGAACTTAGCATATCAGAAGCACAGAAATAAATCCATGACCCTGGTGACACAGGAAATGACATGTCATGGACTGAAAAAAAAATGCATAAAAGAATGGGGGGCGGGGTGTGTTAGAGATAAGGAAGAGGACAAGGCCATTTTTAAACATCTCATTTCCCTTGTGTAAAGTGTCAGAGCAAACCCCTTTTAAAGCCAGCCTAGATGTCTCAACTGTAATTCAGCTCTTGGTGGTTTTCGGGAGGACATTTAAAGTTAAGTTTGCAACCATATGCAATGGGGAAGCAGAACTTCACAAACTACCCTATATTAGCTACATGTGAAGCAATAGTAGGGACTTCTGGATCTATCTGATTGCTTTGCTAAGGCTGTTTAAACATGAGGCGCTTACTTTGCAGAGTGAGCAAATTCAGGCTGGGAAGGACCATGCAGATGCACCTCCCCGTGGGGAAAGCACTCTGTATTCACACAGCATGTTTTGGCTAACCTTGTGGAAGCGATCTCCTTCGTAAGCTGTATGACTGCAGTTCTGAGGGCCCCAACCACTGGAGGATGAGGGTACTTTGAGTTTCAGGTGATCAGACCTTAAATGTGGTAGCAAAAAGAGGCAGAAGGGGCAGGCTGGACATCATCCTGCAGAGATCCCCTTCTTATGCTGGAGTATTGCTGTTGCTATTTATTTGCTGGGGGAACTTTGTCACAAGGGGCTAGGGTTTGTTCCACTGGAGTCTAACCACCTCCACCAGCACAGAGTTGTTGCTTTAATCTTTTACTACAGGCTCTATCAAGGTGGGGGAACTGATATGGCCGTGGACCCAAAGTGCAGCCTTAGGGGCCATTCACCTGCAGGAGATGCCTTGTGCTGAAGCCATTATTGCTATTCAAGAGCTGAATGACTTTTAAGAGAGTCTCTTCCATCTTGGGAGTGGGGGGAGATGGGACGGGATTTCACTGTTCAACATGTGCCAGCCTTGGGACGTGGCATCTGTGTCTCAGTCCCATGTTCAGCTCTTCTGTTTCATAAAGAGAATCGAACTCTTGATCCATCATTCACGCAGGGTGTGATGGTTGTTGCAGTTGGGCTTTTCTAATGTGTGTTAATGTACAAGCTATAAGACTTCCTGTAAGTGACAGCGAGGAAACAGCAGCGCTTGTCCTGATCTTACCGGCGTGGCTGCTGATCATTGACTGCTTGATGCTTCTCGTGGGACCATATGTGGTCAAGGGCCTTATTTATTACTTACCTTTTTGGATACCCTTTTGTAACCTTGCTAGCTTGGAAGGGAGGCTGTCCTGTCCTGTCCTGTATTGTGGAGGGCTGACCTGATGGGGAACAGTACCAAAGATGGGGATGATGGGGGAACCATACCAAAAATCTTGCAGCTCAAGCTCCCCCTTCATTGGTTTTTGTTTGTCTGTTTGTTTTTGTTTTGTTTTTTTTAGAACGTCCATATCCTATTCCTTTTAAAGGATACACCAGGAAAACTTTCTGTATTAAAGTGCTGCTTGTAAAGCTGCAGGTGATTGAATTTTGTATATATTTCTCATGCAGCTTTATTTATAATAAAAAGAGTATTAGAAGTCTGGTATGAAATCTTAAAGAAGAGAAGTGTGTGTCTGTCTGTGTGTTTCCTAGTCTCCCATAGGCTTGCACAGTTCCCAGAGGGAGCAGCGGGTTGGAGTTTGGATGCAGAGGATGGAATCCCCAACCCCAGTGAATAAACAGCAAAATTTGCGTTGACTTCAGCACAGGTAGGAATTCACCCAATGAGTCTAAAGTCAATTCTGGTGTAAATGGGTGTCACCGCTCTCCACTTCAGTGAAGTTGCAGCCATTTACACGAGGATTCAACCTGAGCTCCTGAATTTCCAGTTCTGGTGGAGGAATTCCATTACTTTCCTATCCCACAGGTACCTAGACAGCTCCAAACAAATCCTCTATCTACTGCATACTTCACTCAGCTCCTTCTCTTACATTTCAGGCAAAATGGCACTTCACTGGAAACTAACAGTGTGGTTCTGTCTCCTGAAAGGAAAGTGCTAAACAAAAGCTGTCAATCAGGCTATTTTAAATCAATATAAAGCTACATATAACTTCTCCAGTGATTCCCATCACGGACTCTCCACGTTCTTCACAAGCCCATAATTAAGTCGTGCACCACCCAGTGAAGTAAGAATTACGACAGTGAACTGCACTGAGCAGGTCGGGGAATAGGAGAGTCCTAGTCTGTTATCAGGGCCCATAGGTGCTCTGGCAGTACAAATAATAAAATTACTTACCCAAAGTCACAGAGCCAAGCGGTGCAGTCAAGAGTTGCGTGTTGTCCTTTCCCAGCTCTCACCAGTGGACAGCACTAGATGAAGAATAGGAGTGTTGTGGCTTGGGTGTTGACGAAAGGCTGTGTTCTCCAGTTTAGCAGTCTCCTGTGCTGCCTGTACTCTGCCACTATACATTCTTTCAACAGTCAGTGTCATGGACCACAGAAGAGGCTTTTCCATTGCTCCTGTGCCTGAGATCTAAAGGATGGGGGGCAAAATCAGCAAAAAGAACCCTTGTGGGGAAGACTGAAAGCCCCTGGGCTGATTTTTGTTCCCAGCTCTGTCACAGTAAAGTTAGGTTTGGGATCAAACCCATCTCTACTCTCATTCGTCTGAGAGGTAGGTATTGGTTTCCCCCATTTCATCGATGAGGAAACACAGCTAGAGATGGTAAGTGACTTGCCGCAGACCCTAAAGTACAGGTTGGGGCAGAGTTAGGAGTCCTTTGAAGATTAGACTAGCCCTAACACTCTCTCATTTGGTCTTTCTTTGGGGTGTGACTTAAATATTTGTAATGGACCCTCTGAGGCACCCAGCAATCTTGATATGTTAGTTGACTTATATTCCTCTGGGGCTGAAGAGCTGAGCTCTGGGGTCACTGAGACCACTTTACTTCTGGATGAGAGCATCCACATGGGGCAGGGGTTTAATGCACTTTAACTTATGTGCATTAACTTGACACCTTTAGCTGATTCATCTTAACTTTCCTGAATGCCCCCGTGTCGATATGACCTCAGTGCAAATATCAAAACTTCATTGGAATAGTTTCCCTCCAGGCACCATCCTCTTTGCTGTAGAGTTAATGATTTCTCAATTTTAACTTCTAAGCCTGTCCTCTCCTCCTCACATGTGCTCTGACCAACTTCTTGCAAAATAGAAACTGCAGTGAAGAAACATATAAAACACCCAATTCTGACTTGATTTTTAAAAGTACACCGCTACCTCAATATAATGCCACCCGACATAACACAAATTTGGATATAACGCGGTAAAGCAGTGCTGTGGGGGGCAGGGCTGCGCGCTCCAGTGGATCCAAGCAAATTCAATATAAAACCGTTTTACCTATAATGCACTAAGATTTTTTTGTCTCCCAGGGACAGCGTTATATCAAGGTAGAGGTGTAATTTGAATGGAAAAATCCCCATGTCTTCCAGTTAGCAGTATCTTCTTTTTTTGTTCTGCCTTACGATTCATCGCTCCTCTCCTGTGATAATTTTAACTTTTGTGGTATAAAATACTTTGAAATGTTCATAGCATTAGGGATAAAGTTGAGACCTTTGAAAGGTACAGGAAAAAGGCAGAGCTAGCCGGATGCTCTTGAAACCTGTGGGGTGGTACTGATGTTATCTAGTTTCTATTGGGAGACCAGATTAAAGTGATTTAAGCTTAAACATTGAATAAGTTCCAGACATACTCATTACTAATTGAATTTAGTTCACATAAGTCTAGATACTAAAGATCCAGACACTCTGCCCTTGATATCCAGCTGGAGTTTGAATTTCTCAGGTAGGATGTGGAAAACATGAAGATGGTTCAGCAATTACAACAAAGACCTTGGACATTCACAGCTCCTCGGGTGGGGCAAGACTTAAACTAACTTTTACCTCCGTCTCCTCTTATGGCCAATAAAATTCTGTCAGGGACATAAAAAGTTTCACATTAAGTCTTGTCGTTCTCCCTCATCGTACTATCAACTGCAGCCATTTTGGCCTTAGAAATAATACCATGCATGCCATTTGCAGCTTGAACTCTAAATCATTTAGCCTGGCTAAATAATTTTTACACAGACAGTAGAAGTGTATAAGGTTAGTGTTTGATTAATCTTATTACATGTAATAACACTCAGGGTATGTCAACACTGCCCACGTTACAGTTGCAGCAGCGCTGTGATATGGGCAATGTAGTCGCACGTTATTGCCAGGGCAAAGCGGTGGTAGCTCCCAGCGATAAAGTGCTGTCTATACTGGCGCTTTTCAGCACTAAATCTTTTGTTGCTCGGGGGTGTTTTTTCACACCCCCAAACAATTGAAGTTTCAGCGCTGAAAGTGGCAGTGTAACTTGTAACAGCCAGGCAAAGAAAATATTCCTCGCCCCATCAACTATAAGAAGCTAGTTATCTTTAGCCTGATGACATTGTCTAACTCCTAATTGCCAGCCTGCTGGGTCCTAGGGTTTGTAGCAAGTTAAGTCCTTCTGCTCTCTTGTATATTCTCCTTCCTATGCACGCTCCTCAGATCCAGATTGACAGGTACTTGCTACATAACTCAGCACTACAGCGAGAGGTCGCTAGCTGGGTCAGCCCCAGGACATGAGAGACAGGGTGGGAGAGGTAATGTCTTTTATTGAACCAACTTCTGTTGGTGAGAGAGAAAGAAGCTTTCAAGCTACACAGAGCTCTTCAGATCACTGACAGGGCAGAGGAGGCCGGCTCGCTCTGCAGAATGCTCCTGGACTAGGTGGTTTTAGAGTGGGGTGTTTATATTTAGTAATACAACTGGGCGCTGCCTCTTTTAAAATAGGATGGTGGCACTCAATGTGGACCTGTGGCAGGGGCCTGGGAGGAGCACGTAGTGCTACGTGAGGGCTACTGAGAAGGCCGCAGCCCACCAGGGACCTCAGGGAGGGTTAGACTATACACAGTTCTGCGGGAACAAAGCTGCCGTGCTGAGGCTGCAAGCTTGGCAGCAGAGCAGCTGCTTGAGGCAGCTGCAGGAAGTAGGCAGAGCTCTCCCCTGAGAAGCCCAGGCAGGTCTTCCAGGGGAGAGAGGAGGGAGCAGAAAGAGGCCAGAAGCTCAGGGCGGTTCTGGTCCCTTCTCCCCTCCTCTGAACAATGGGATGGTTCCTCTGCTCCCCTGACCTTGGAGAGGCAGGTAATGTGCCCCAGGAGGAGCAGAACTGATGGGGCTTGCAGGGGGCAGAATTGATTTGGGGTCAGAATTAACAGCGTAGGGCACGAGGGAAGGCAGAGGTCGGGAAATGAAACACCGCCCCCTCACCCACCCACTCCTACATACACTTCAAACCACTAGGAAGGAGAAACATGGGGCCCAGCCAGGGCCACTCTTTTCCTCCATCCAAAACTGTGCAAGGGTGACCCCTCACCCAGGTACTAGGATTCAAGCAGTGCCCCGGCTTCCAAGCCAGGCCTGGGAAAGAAAAACCCCAAGGAGGAGCAAGCTAGATGCTCAAGGACCCAAAGCAGCAGACTCACTAGCTAGAAGCCTCAGCAGGGACCAGGGGACACCTCCTCCCAGACTGCTTTCTACAGGCTTGGTCTGTGATGTTTGACTGTTTGTTCCAACCCTTTTCCCTTCAGGGACCCTTGACCTTATTCTCACTCCACACCTCCTCCTCCTTTGGCCTGTCCCCGCCCCATCCCCCATGTCCCTCTGTTTAGCTAAATCCCCTCCCATCAGAGTCCCACCCAGATAGCTGGTATTTAAAAACTAGGATACTAATTTTGCCCTGCTCAGCCAGCCCCATATTTGTAGCCCTTTACCCTTTGGCTGTCAGGTCGAATTAGTTCCATGCCCTGGAGAGCTTACGGTTGCCAGGCATCCGGTTTCCGACCGCAACTCCTGGTCGAAGAAGGACCCTGGCGGTTTCGGTCAGCACCACCGATCGGGCCGTTAAAAGTCCGGTCGGCAGTGCAGTGGGTCTAAGGCAGGCTAGTCCCTACCTGTCCTGGCACTGTGCTGTGCCCCAGCAGTGGCCAGCAGGTCTGGCTTCTAGGCCGGTGGGGCCACAGGGCTGTGCATGCTGCTGTCACCCCCAGGCACCGGCTCCACACTCCCATTGGCTGGAAACCACAACTAATGGGAGCTGGAAGGCGCTGCCTGGCCCCCCAGCCTAGGAACCGGACTAGCTGCTGGCCACTTCTGGGGTGCAGCGCAGAGCCAGGAAACACAGAGAGCCTGCCTTAGTCCCACTGTGTTGCTGACTGGGAGCCGCCCAAGGCAAGCCGACACTCCAGCCCCCTGCCCCAACTCCCTGCCTCAGCTCTGAGCCCCCCTCCCAAACCCAGAGCCTCCTCCTGCACCCCAAGTCACTCATCGATGGCCCCAACCCAGAGCCTGTACCCCCTTCTCCACCACCAACCCCCTGCCTCAACCCACAGCCCCCTCCCGCACTCCGAATCCCTCGGCGCACCCCCCCACAGCCTGGAGCCCCCTCCTGGCCCCACCCCACGAGCCTGCACTCCCAGCTGAAGCCCTCGCCCCCTCCTGCACCCCAATCCTGCCCAAGCCTGGAACCCCCTCCCCACATTCCGTGAACCTCCTCATTCTGCCAACCCCAGAGCCCCCACCCCCAGTTAGAACCCTCAGCCCCTCCCACCCCCACACCGCAGCCCAGTGAAAGTGAATGAGGATGGGGAAGAGCGAGCCACCGATGGAGGGGGAATGTAGTGAGCAGGGGGTGGGGCCTCAGGGAAGGGGCAGGGCTATGGTGTTCGGTTTTGTATGATTAGAAAGTTGGCAACCCTAACATATCTGAGAGATTTTTTTTTAACTCTGAGGCAATGAACTGGACTCACACCTAAACCAATTGGGTTTAACCAAATATTTCAGCTATTTTAAGTTAATATAGTATCTTGATCAGATAATTTGTCCTTTCTGCATCAGAGGATTTAAGTGACTGTTTTGAACTGGTGTGTAGCATCGGGAAATAGATCCAGCTTTTAGCTAGAAGCCAACCTCTAAGTATCTTAGAAGAAAATTTAGTTTTCCCTCAAACAGCTGGTCCTGACCACTTTTGGAACAGGATACTGAACTAAATGAACCTCTGCTTTGAGCAGTATGGCAATTCCTACCTTCCTAATAACAGTTACCCCTCAAGGTCTGAGTGAACACATAAAGGATTTAAAACCACTGTCCCCAGAGGTGATGCTCTGAGGAAGTGCTGTCTATTTTCGGTGTGTCCATGAGCAGTACTATGAATCTGGAATTCATAATTTGTTTCCATTATTCTGTTTACAGTTTGACCATATGGAGTTGCTCTAACATGGAATACTGACAACATTTGAAATACTCAAGTGTGTTAAATGTTGGTAATTTGGATGCTTGTGAAATATAGGGATGTAGCAATGGCCATTTAAAAATGGTACATAAATATGAGGGTTTTTATGAAGTTTTAAAAGTACAATTTTGGAATTTTTAGTTTGAAGAAAATAAAAGCTCCTTAGTTTTCTGAAACCCTCGTCAAGAGAGCTCCCCAACATTCATTCTAGCTATTCAGAAGCTTGGAATAATATCCTTCTAATCACATTTTGCTTTACAGCAGAATTAATGGCTTCTGTATTTAACTTTTAATGATCATTTTCTTATGTCAATTAGAATAACTGCAATATTATTGTCCCCAGGTTACAGATGATGAATTGAGGCACAGAGTGACTAAGGGTGAGATCCACTAAGGTGCCTAAATCTTCGGTTTAAGCACCTAAATTCCAGTTTTAGGCTCCACTGCAATCCACAAAACTCCTGCCGAACTCTGTAGATGCCTGAACTCACTCGGCGCCTATGTTCTGCCTCTGAGAAGGTGCACTGTCACCTTACTTTAGCTTCCCGAGTGCCTGTCTCCTGCCTGAGCCCTACAGGGAAGATGAGCATTCAGCTACCTAAACTGTGTGCTGGGCCAAATCCTGTAGGCTAGTGGTTAGGGCAAATCCCTTATTCTCATCAGGTGGGGCAGGGGTGGGGAGAGACTTAAACCAGGAGTTTCCCACATCCCTAGCTGCTAGGCTACAAGTCAGAAGGGAGGTCCTTCTTTGCCTTCCATCAAGCTGTTTTGTATGGACTCACTGAGGGGTCCAGTCTGGTAGGCAGTCTCTGAGCATGCCTACTTGATTGGGCCCTGTACATGACTTAGGTGGTTGAATACCTATCTTTCCCCCATTCATGAACCACAAGCAGAGTTAAGTACCTCCCTACTACCCAGACTTAGGTACCAAAAGATTGGAAAGGATCTGGGTTTAGGACAACCCTGTCTCGTTGACATCTGCCATTGGCTAGCTTGGGCAGCCCACTGGCTCGTGTGTTGGCTTTGTGCATCACAGCCTAAGGTACCTTTCTCTACCTGTTCATCGTATAGGAGTTTAGGACCTAACCCAGACTTTGTGGATCACAATCTTTTTCTTGGTTAAAAGTTAGCATCAGAATACCTAAGTGCCTTTGTGGAGCCCATGCCAGGTGACTTACCCAAGGACATGTAGAACACCTGTGGGAGAGCAAAATGTTGAACCCAGATCTCCTACCTCTTCAGCTAATTGCCTAACCAATGGGGCATCCTCCTTCTCAGCCTTAGCCTCAGCTAAGGCCTGCACCAGAAGGAGATTTCCTTAGCAGGTGGTGCTGCTGCTGCTAAGAAACAGTACTGACCACCCATTGGTACACCCTCTCCTCCCCCCGTGCAGCAACTGTGCACAAAACTCCTTGGTACACTCATTCTTTGGGGTTTGCTGCAGCCCAGCAATCTCCTTGAAAAGCTGAATGTGTTTGCTGACACCAGCTGCACAGGCATGGTCTCTGTCTTCGCTCCAGCAAACTCCCCTCACATGTCCTGGAGCCAGCTTGTTGTATATTGACTCCCATGAGGAGATTTATAAAATAAGAAAGCCTTAAGTTCCAAATTGGTTAAGTAACTAAATGTTTGAACTAAAAAATACTGCTGACTGGAAGAAATGAGTAGCTCAGCTGTTGTTTTTTTTTTTTTTTTAAAAAAAACCACCTTAGAACAATTTCCCTGGGGAGAGACAAATCCTAACTTTTGCTGTACAAAATACTCTGAATTTTTTTTCAGAGCACTAGGAATAGACAGTTGTGAGTTTTGCGAGATGCAGGAAGAAATTGGAAACAGCCAGATGCTTCTGAAACCTGCACTGGATCCCTACTTCTGAGGTGGTCAAGTGGGCATGGGAGGTAAGACTGAAATTTATTTCACAGGAGCCCAACTGGAAATAAAGCACCCAACTCCCACTCAATTTCAGTAGATTTGGGGCAATTCATTTCCAGAGGAATCTTTGAAAATTCTGACCTTAATATACAAACTTGAGCCCCTCATGCGCATACCTGACACTTACTTAGTTTGGTAAGCTAAATGTGAAATCCTGCCCCCCACTGAAGTCAGTGACAATTGGGCTTGTCTTCACTGCAAAGTTTAACTCAAGTGTTGCCCCTAGCTCACATCCTGTCTGCACACAAAAGCCCTTAACTCAACTGCATTGGTGCTTTTAACTTGAGTTGGCTGGCCCATCAGAAAGTATAGGCTACAGCTGGAGTTAGTACAACTCATCAGCAGCTGCTAACACCCATGGCTATTCTGCAGTGTAGACTTAGGCCTCTGCTGCCTTCCCATAATTCCCTCTACGAGCCCCCCGCCCCTCCATTGTGCCAAGAAAGAACAGGCAAGTTCTCCCACAACTCACGGTGAAGAAATTCCTAGTGCAACTTAGCTTACTGTGGTGCAAATATCATAGAATACGCTCCCAGAGGCCTTACTGCCACACAGCAGTGAATGCAGTGCCAGGATGGACACAGCAGCTCAAGTATAGATTTGCAGTATGGTTATTCTCATTCAAGCGAGACTAACTCAAGAGAAATAACAAAATGTAGGTAACCTGAGTTACTTCTCCGGTGAAGCAGCCCCTGTGCCTTTGGCAACCATCCTGCCTTTGGATCATTCAGATAGTTGGATGTGAAGGCCAAGACTATAACGGTTTGAAAAAGAACTAGAGAAGTTCATGGAGGATAGGTCTATCCATGGCTATTAGCCAGGATGGGCAGGGATGGTGTCCCTACCCTCTGTTTGCCAGAACTGGGAATGGACAGCAAGGGATGGATCACTTGATGATTACGTGTTCTATTCATTCCCTCTGGGGCACCTGGCATTTGCCACTGTCGGCAGACAGGATACTGAGCTAGATGGACCTTTGGTCTGACCCAGTATGGCCGTTCTTATGGATATGGGGAGCATAAAGAGGAGTCAGCAATTATACCAGTTCACGTGCTGAAATAACATAGAAACTTTTGATGGCAGATAAAACTTCCATCAGGGACATCAAAAATTTCACCTTGAGCCTCACCATACAATAAACTGAAGTCATCTTGGCCTGCAGCAGCATGTAGTTCAAGTCACTTACAGTTTGAACACCATCAATTATTTAGTCTCCCTAAATACCTTTGGGGAGTATGTAAGAATGTTTGTTTGTTTTTTGATTATTTTTAACAATTCAGTCTTGCACCCCAACCCTCTTCCAAAAGCTCAAGCAACTGTATTTTTCACAGCTGCTGGAGGAAACTATCCTTGGCCCCAAACAGCTGATATAGAAAGTTTTAATGGCTATTTAACATCATGTAACTCCCAGTTGCCAACCTGACGTGCACTGGGCAGGGCAGCTCTGAGATTTTTCCTGTGTCTCTGAGGGGGCATGACACATTGGCAGCTGACCGTGATCCCTGCTATTATTCCCATGGGAGAGAGCTTTTATGTGGTGCCAGTCAGACATTCCCAGAATCTAAACTCACCTTCAAGGCCACTGAAGAGTTACCACATCATCATCTCAGGCTGATGTAACGTTCTGATGCTCACGTTGTAAGAGCCTCTCTATGCACAACAGAGAATTTAGGACTTTCAATGGGTCATGCAATTCACGTACAAATGGACCGTGATCTTGTGTTCCAAGGTATCAACCCACTGATTTGTTAAAGGATCCAAGTTGGGTATGGTTCTGTTTATAAGAGTTTGAACCACTATGACCTTGTCATTATGCAGGCATGATGTATAATCAGAGCCGTCTCCCCACAGCTAACAGTGGCTAAATAATCCCTCTGCCTTAGCTGTTATGGGTAAGAAGCGAGAGCCAGTGCACCCCAAAGGGTTTAAAATCTAAATGGATATGGGAAAAGACTACAATGAAATCAGTAAGTGACGAGTGAAGTTGAGACATGCATCGTACCAGTGCCCCAGGTTTATTTTAGGGTAGGGATGGACCATATTCTTATTGACAACACTTTTCTAGTGGTGAGGATTAGAGTGCAGGTTTTGAGGAGAGTAAGGAAGAAAGGGCAGAAGCATCTGGGTAACTACACAAAGTACGTACTTGTCCAAGACCCTAGGTGTGCATAGGCGCCAACTTTCCCTGGTGCTGGTGGGTGCTCACACCCCCCAACCCCTTTCTCCACCCCTGCCCTGCCCCGCCCCCATTCCAATCCCTTCCCCAAATCCCTGCCCTGGCCCTGCCTCTTCCCTGAGTGTGCCATGTTCCCCCTCTTCTCCCCTCCCTCCCAGCTGCAAGAAACAGCTGTTTCGCGGCAAGCACTGGGAGCTAGGGGGAAAAAGCAGGCACGCAGCGCATGCAGGGGAGGAGGCAGAGTGAGCTGGGTGGAGGTGTGGGAAGCTGCCGGTGGGTGCAGAGCACCCACCAATTTTTCCCTGTGGGTGCTCTGGAAGCACCCACGGAGTCAGCATCTACGTAGGTGTGTACTCGGGGTGGCTAGCCTGTCCCAGAACTCGTGCTGCTCTGGCTACACTCCAGCTCGCTCTGAGCTAGCGCGAGTATGTCTCCTTGAGCTGGGAATCATACCTCCAGCTCCTTAGTGCCTGGCAAACCCCAGGGTGTGAAACTACAGTGTGTTTCGTATATGGGGAGTTGGAAGATGGTTTTAAGAAAGTGATACCTTAACCATCAGTCCTTCCTTTCAGCTATTTTTTGATGTCTTGGTTCTTTTTGCCTCTTCCCCCTACCCCCTGCATCTCATGGCTGAGCTCTGACCACAGCAGAGATGACTAATGAGACCTCCCCTTCAAATGCTTTGTTAGCCACAGATTCTAGGAAATGCTGCCTCCTCCGCACTCATCTGGGGTGCATGCTTTTCCCCCCTTGGATCGTTCCCTGTTTCCATGAATGGATGGTGTTTTCTCTGAGCCTCATTTGTAGTGGGGGAGCTACAAGACAGTAGGACCTTGTGTTGTTATGTGAGTGTCTGTGTACCAGATTATACCTTGAGCTCTAGCATCAGAAAATAAGTGACTACGAATGGCACAGGGGAAACTCAGTATTTCAGGTGTGCACATGCAGTATGTGTTTTCATTTCATGTTCTGAACTATTGGGCTGTGTTGCCTGTTAAATAGTTGTCATGTTCCACCCCAGTGGTGGCTGCATCTCACTAGGTAACCAATTAAATGATTTCTATATATAAGATTAGTAAAGTGCTTCAGGAGGGAAAATGCTACCTAATTGCATTAGGTTAAGCCATTTAGAAGAACCAGCAGCAGCTGCCAACCCACTTGTTTATAGTACCCCACCACAGCTGCATATTGGCAGTAGGGAAAGAAGCAGTTACATCTCGATATATGAACGATGAGGCAGGGGGTAGTGGGCAAAACATACATCAACCCAAGCCACCCTAGGATTGTGGAACGATTAAGTCTCCCCTGCCTCTCCCCAGCGAAGCCATGACTCAGCCAGCCTGAATTATTTCACCACTTTGGTTCTGCCTAACGGGAAAGGTACAGCAGGTCAAAGGCGGCTGCGGCACCAGCTGAGTAAGTGGAACATTTATACAGGAGCCACAACAGCACAGAGATGGAAGGGGTAGGACCAGTCATTAAAATACCACTGTTCATACATGTCTCTGTTCATATCATGTCACACGCAGCCTGGGCATGTTTGATTAGCAGGTATGGACACCATCAGACCTCCTAGCCTAGGGGTTCTCAAACTTTTATACTGGTGACCCCTTTTGCAATAGCAAGCCTCTGAGTGCGACCCCCCTCCCCGTATGCATTAAAAACACTTTTGTATCTATTTAACACCATTATAAATGCTGGAGGCAAAGCGGGGTTTGGGATGGCAGGTGACAGCTCACAATGCCCCATGTAATAACCTCGTGACCCCCTGAGGGGTCCCAACCCGCAGTTTGAGAACCCCTGTGCTAGCAGTTAAGGGCATCAAAGGGGGAGCCACACTAACAACATGCATTAAGCAGACAGAGCAGATGGTGATTTTTTTTTTTTTTACCCCTTTTGCTTTTGAATTTACCCTGTATGGGGTAGCAATACCCCAGCGCCAGCCCCGTTGGGTATTTGTCTGGAGTTTTCCTTAATGATGCTTATGTGGCCCCTTAACGGTAGCTCCAGCTACTTTGTGTTTCTTCTCAAGGCACAAGGAGGACACGTTCTTGTAAAGCCCTTTCAAAAGGGCTTTTGTAAATGATTCCTAAAAGGAAAGGTGTTTGGCTGCAGCCCTGGGAAGATGTTGGCATTCTGCTGATCTACACATCAATATATCCAATGGTAAAGACAGTCTTTCTGAATTGATCTCCAGTGCTGCCACCCATTACTCACCTTACGTCTCCCTATGCCTCACCCCTCGCTTCATTACAGTGGGCCTTAAAATAAAACAAGGGTTTGTCCCTGAACTCTATGGGTCAAATTCTGCTCTGTTGCACCAGTGCAGTGTCAACAGCTTCACTGGAGCGGTATGGATGTAATGGGAACTGAGAGCAGAACCTGGCCCTATGGTTCTTGTCTTGCTAACTTTCGGGACCCATCCTGCCCTAAGCTTTCCATGACTCCTACCATGTTGTGCACAAAACAGTCTCCCCTTTTGCCTGCATCCTTCTGCCTCTATCAAGAGCAATCACACACTCCAGCTGCTTGAGTTGAACTACTATAAATTGGAGGGAAACTAAGGCTTGGTCTATACTTTAAAATTTGGTGGAAATAGCTGTGTTGTTCTGGGTTGTGCTGCCCTAACCTCCAGTGTAGATACAGCTGTGTCAACCATTTGATGTGTGTGGGGAGGTGGTGTTCCTACACCAGTGGAAAAACCCTTTCCATCCCTGTAGGGCGATGCCAGCACTATTGAGTTTATGCCAACATAGCTACACTGATATAGCTATGCCCAGTATGGCCTCCAGAATGTACACACAGCCTAAGAATAAGGCCTGGTCTCCACTGAAATTTAGATTGGCATAACTACACTACACCCCTGAGCACCATAGCTATGCTGACCTAACTGCTGTTGTAGATGTGGCTAGGCTGATGGAAGAAAACACCCTTCTGTTGCTGTAGGGTATGTCTACACTATGAGGTCACAGCAGCATAGCTGTGATGCCGCCGAAGTGCCCGTAATGTAGATAAGGCCTAAGTGACAGAGATGCTAATCCTCTTGGTTATATCCCCCACCTTGCCTTCCCTGGTTGACTACAGCTCTTTAAACTTCCCTTTGGTAAGGAGTTTGCATTCTCCACTGCCAATTTCAGCCAGCCTGGAGCCAGGCATCGTTTGTGCCACTCGAGTGAAGAGAGAGGCTCAGTCTCTTCCGTACTGCTGTTTCTTTCTTTGGAAGTCTCAGCCACGTCTCTTGGTCACCACTGCCATTCAGCAGTCTTTGCCTAAGGCCGCAATTCCTCTGCCAGCCATAATGGGTTCAGGACCCTAGCTGTCTGCCTGTGGATTTAGAGCAATGGCTGATGTTTAATAGTAAATTATAGGGCAGTATATTTCATTTATTTTTTATTGAATCAGCATATTTATAATGGTACATCACAGAGCCAGGAAACTAAAATGCAGAGAGTGTCTCTCTGTTCAAATAACACAACTGAACCTCTTAGTTACTGGTATCTGGCCTTAATCACTTGAATTTTTGCATACTGGTCTCTGGTAGAGCCCTTAACCCACTGGGATAGCTTCCTGACGCAGCACCTAATATTATTTCCCAGCAGCGGGTGGAAGGCAATCACATCACATTCCCAGTGCAAATCTGTTCCCAACCTGCTTTAATAAGAGTTTTAAGAAGCCTGAAGGCTCATACTTGAACGATGTTGAATATTAAAAAATTAAATAGTTTTTCCTTCACTTAAACTATTCCTAAAGCCAGCTGGAAACTCTCCACTGGGCTTTCCCCAGGCCCCGTTCTCAACGGACTTGTGCATTGGCAAGATGGATACTGGCTGTACCAGCCTCCAAACACCACTTGCCTGTGTTCAAAAAGTATGGATCTGTTTTCTTATGTGACTATAAACGTGGCAGCTTTGTACTCACTCAGTCCGTTCCCTCTGTGTATGCAGTCCTAGCTGCTTACTGTAGTCACTACAATAAAGTTTCAATTCTGCTATCACATGATTATTTGGGCACAGTAGTGCCTAACTGCCCTAGTCATGGAGCAAGACCCTACAGTGCTGGTGTCCTCACAGCATCCCCCTTGAGCCAATGGTGCTCCACACATCTGATGGCAAAACTGGCACCTACATTTTATGCCTATTACGCTGGAAGCACTAATGCAGCTCTGGGAGAGAAAGCTGGATTCTGTTCAAGCTTGCCCATTGCCAACAGAATTGTTAAGTAGGTTCCAGCTGCGGAGTCTATCACTGGTAATATTTTAACCCAGCTTGACTCTCAGAGCCCAGGCCACATACAAAAATAATTCAGTTGTATACCTAACCACGGCTGCCAGTTTTCAGAACAGAACTGCACTTCCAGTAAAATGGATGGTGCTGTTTATTCACAGTGAAAAGAACTTGCCCCGTCAGCTTTCCATGCTGCCATTCTCAGCAAAAAGCTGAGCACCTTTTACCCTAGCAGGGAGAGGCTAGATCCATAACTGGGTGGAAAGCTTCTGACAAATTAATCAATGCAACGGGAAGTGGCAGGGGTAATTTAAGCTGTGGCATGCTTCCTTCTGAATCAGCACTGAACCAAAGCCACAGCACAGCATAGGGGGCAATTTGCTGTTACAGATACAGTTGCTCAAGTGAGACATAATAGGGATCCGTGGTACTTGTGGTCATTCAAGATGATATTGTCTCATTTTTAAGTGTGTTAACCCTAGTGGGCAGGCTGCTCAAACTCCCAACTCATGCAGTGACATTCTGTTTCTCTAATTGCCCCCTGCAGTTCGAGAGGGTATTCTCTACTTCCATTCCTAGACCGTAACGTGTAGTGTTTCTTGGTTCTTTGAAACAGCTTTGTTCCCTACACCATATTTCATGAGGGCTTTGCCTGCTTTTAAGTGACTCAAACAATGGACTTTCCAATGGACTAGGTCGGTCTTTACTATGACAAAGCATCCACAAAGTCATATTGAAGCCCAGTGAGAGTCCCTTACAAGTTCAAACTACAACACAGCAAAGATTAAAGTCATTGCACCTCATCACCTTTATATTCCTGCCACCAACACAAAAACAGTGAAGAGGGTGGAGTCGGGAAGAAAAAAGGGAAAGTGATGTTTTACTCATGGTTCTTTTATAATCCAAGAATTAATGGATTGTCAGCTAAAAGGATCAGCAGCGATGTTGTTCACACTGACACTTAAGATGCCATTGTTAAGTTTCAGGGTTAACAGTGCACTGAAAGAAATGAGGCCATTCACAAAGCTCTTTCTAGACTGTAAGATAGCCCTCTGGTTGCTTCTCTTTGCAAACACAGGTTCTGAAATATAGATTCAAGTGTCCACATCACTAGCCTGATTTTCAGAGGTGCAGTGCTGCACCTCTCACAGACTTAACATATTAAGAATACATGACTTCAGTGGGAGCTACAGCTATTCAGCACCTCTGAAAAAAGTCAGGTCACTAAAATGCCTAAATATGTATTCAGGTGCCTGACTTGAAGCACCCAAGTTGGAAAATTTTGGTCTGCACAAATTCTGCATTAATGATCTGGATGATGGGATTAACTGCACCCTCAGCAAGTTCGCGGATGACACTAAGCTGGAGGGAGAGGTAGATAGGCTGGCAGGTAGGGATAGGGTCCAGAGTGGTCTAGACAGATTGGAGGGTTGGGCCAAAAGAAATCTGATGAGGTTCAACAAGGACAAGTAGAGTCCTGCACTTCGGATGGAAGAATCCCATACACCGCTACAGGCTGGGGACTGACTGGCTAAGTTCTACAGGAAAAGGACCTGGGGATTAAAGTGGATGAGAAGCTGGATATGAGTCAGCAGTGTGCCCTTGTTGCCAAGAAGGCTAATGACATACTGGACTGCATTAGTAACAGCATTACCAGCCGATCGAGGGAATGATTATTCCCCTCTATTGGGCACCAGTGAAGCCACATCTGGAGCATTGCATCCAATTTTGGGCTCCCTACTAAAGAAAGGATTTGGACAAATTGGAGAGAGTCCAGCAGAGGGCAACAGAAATGATTAGGGGACTGGGCACATGACTTATGAGGAGACGCTGAGGGAACTGGGCTTATTTAGTCTGCAGAAGAAAAGAGTGAGGGGGATTTGATAGCAGCCTTCAACTACCTGAAAGGGGATTCCAAAGAGGATGGAGCTTAGCTGTTCTCAGTGGTCACAGATGACAGAATAAGGAGCAATGGTCTCAAGTTGCAGTGGGGGAGGTCTAGCTTGGATATTAGGATACACTATTTCACTAGGAGGGTGGTGAAGCACTGGAATGGGTTATCTAGGGAAGTGGTGGAATCTCCATCCTTAGAGGTTTTTAAGGCCCTGCTTGACAAAGCCTTGGCTGGGATGATTTAGTTGGTGTTGGTCCTGCTTTGAGCAGGGGGTTGGACTAGATGACCTCCTGAGATCTCTTCCAACCCTGATATTCTATGATTCTATGAATCCGTGGGGCCACCAGCAAAGGGTTAGACAGGCATATGAGCCAAGTGTGAGTTCAATCAGATCCCTGCGAAGTTCAGTGATTTATTCCATGTCATCTTCCCTAGGCTGGATTCTTGAGCTTTATTTCTTCCCAAGAACCTTTAACAAGTTGTACCAAGAACAGCAACAGCAGTAGCAGAGTCAGGGCTTATCTTCACTGCAGTTAGCTCAAGTCCCATCCACACACAAAATTCCTGGAGTGTGGTGGTGCTTTTAGACACAACCACACACTCCAGTGTGCGCTAAGGAGCTAAGGCTTAGCATGCTATCTCGAGCATATGCTCAACCCTTCTGAGAACTTCCTAGGACATGAGACAAAGGAGATTTTACAAGGCTAAAAACCCCAACCCTGCAAATAACAGTTAGTTAGGCTAAATTCAAGGCCTTTAGTTTGCAGAACTTAAGTCTGAGAATGCCCTGACCAGTTTTTAACAGGAGTGGGTGTTTGAGAGATGGGGGAAAGTTATTTGGACAACTAGCCTGGCTGAGATGCTCCATGTTTGGCACCAAGATACTTGAGGTCAGAAGCAGAGTAGCAGGCATGACCTGTTCCCAGAGTGGCTGCAGCCATCAGTTTCTCGGATGTCATGCTTACTTTGGAAACCCAGCATTTTCCACTTACAGTCACCAGTGTGGTATTTGAGAAGTTCTGTGTAAGCAGAAAGCTGCCCTGAACAGAAAGGCAAATGGGGCTCTAATTGCAGGGCTTGCTAAGTGTCTATTTTATTAGGACTGTGAGCTCTCTTAAAAGCTGATACAGAGGGGACCATACAGTGGATTAGGCAGCACTTTCAAGGCACCACAAGCTGTGTTTTAAAAACATGCAGATTAAAAGAGAAAAAGAAGAAAAAACCACCCCCTATTTCTGATCTAGCTAAGAGGTGATAGTGGCATAAACAACCCCATGCAATGTATGTACACCGCAGTACAGTCATACATCTGCCAAACTCTGAGGGGACAGAGGTTCGTGTGTGTGTGTGTTTTTTGTTTTGTTTTTTTGTAGGAAACTACTTACAAAAGGGCCTATGGCTCACTACTCCACCACACCCTTCTGCACAGCACATCCGCTTACCACCCTGTCACTTTTCCCAACACCTCTTGCTCTGGCCCAAAAGCTGAAAAGTTGCTCTGTGTCACGGTAGAGTACACTAGGAAAAAGCAGTAAGACTTCTTCCCTGAAGCAGCCCTGAGACATCCTGTGTGGGATTCCAGCACAACAGTGATTCACTTTAAACACTAGAACAGTTCACAGCCATGTGGTGGAGACAGAAACTGTCCTGAAGCTCTGATTGATTGTCTCACTGCTTTTGGAGCTCCAAAAATTTGAAATGCTTTTTTTTTTTTTTTTGGCTTAATCACTCTAGTTTGTTTTATGTAATTCAGTTTGGAGGTTGCATGGGTAAAGTTGATCTTCCAAAGAAGATGCATTTTACCAACACCAGCTGAAGGAGGTGTAGGTTGGAGGACGGGATGCTGTAATGTAGAGGATCACAGAAGCTAGAGATAGGAAATCTGCCCCATTATAATTTATTTCAATGGAAGTACAGAATATAGCTTCCCTCCTAGAAGACAGCTGCTAGTAGTTTTGCCTGCAGAGGGCCCTTCTGAGAACCTCTCTAAGGCAGAAGAGCTAACACTGTTTGTGTTTCACCTTCAGGAGTTTGAGCTTTGGTGAGGAGACGGAAATAGTATTGGTTTTCTACCTACTTATTTGTAAGGGCACTAGATTTGCGTCCCAAGCGTGCTAGAATTCTGAATGGCCCTGTCCTTGGACTACCAGTCATTTAGTTCTCAGTGCCTCCATTTCCTCTAGCTGAGAAATGGGGATAACTTGCCTCTCCCACCTATGGTGGAAATTACAGTCATAAAGTTCTTTGCAGATGCAAAAAACACTCTACAGCTGCCAGTGCAATATAATGCACAACAGCAGCTACACTGGAACCAGTGGCTAGGACTTGTCTGGTTACAAGCAAGTCACTGCAATAAGGAAGTTGAGTTGCTTGGAAATCTAGGACTGGTTCCTCTCCCACACACACCTCTGGAATGTGATTGTTTTTGACTACAAACTTCACTAGAGAGTGTCAAAGCAGACTGCTAGGGAGCTTGGGCAACTGGTGCTATTCCCCTCCAGCTGAACATAGTGACAGAGGGATCAGGGCCTAAAGGTATCAGCTTAGGTGGTAGTCTAAAGGAACAGCTCACTGCAATTCATCCATCCAGCTTTTCTGAAAGTAACAGTAAAAATCCAGGTTAGTGGAGCAGAAGAGGTTAGTTAAAAAAGTGTCTTTGGTATCTGCTGGGCACTGGGCTGTTTTCTCCAAATGGATGCCTACTGGTATTGGCACCCTGCTGGTATACCTAGTCCAGAGCCTGGGGAAACCCTCAAGGTGGGTTTAATGGTACCTGTATTGTGAAGCACTGTTCTATTTAAACTAGCAGCAGGGAAGGTCAGCTCATTCACTCCTTCCATATTGATAGGAAGTTAGAACGAAGCAGAGTCCCACAGGCAGAAGCAGCCCTGCTCAGTTCACTGGATTTCACCAGCCTGATTGGTGAATGTGCACTTTTGAACTCGAGACAAAAAACAGTCCACATCATGGGCACAGTGTGGGCTGTGGCACTGCTACCATCACCTGCACTAGGCCAGGCCTACGTGGCTGTTGAGGTTAAGAGGCCTAAAATAAAGTGAAAGAACATTGCAAAAACAACATGGAGCAAGGGTTAGAGCCCTGGGGGTCTAGACATCCCAAGACAATGTTACCCAAAGTAAAACTGTAGCTGTATTTTCTCTTCCACCATTACCTTATTGAGGGTGGATTCATAAACTTCAAAACACTCAAATACTCCTCTGTGATACTTGGACTATGAAACCTTGTAGCGTTTAGACCTGGACACCTGCATCGTGACTGCAAACTGCAATGTCAATAGAGAGCAACTTGCTTTGGGCAGTTGATCCCAGATCATTCCCTGATATATCACTCTTCCATTGTCTTTGTCGTGGAAGAGGGGCTTAGACCCCTGCAGCCCTGATGTCATGCCCATCTAGTTCTGAGAGTGTAGCATTCAGATAAAGGGAGATTTATTCCTTTATTGTTCAAATACCAGAATCACAAAAAAATCAAACTATAAAGCAAACAAACAGGCATCACTCTCTACAAACAAAGAGGACAGAGATAGTGACAGGTTACATCTCTGGGCCGCATCTACTGATGCATATACAACTTCTAGTGACTGCCCGTCTCCTGCCTGAGGTCAGCACTCCCTCTTCCCAGCAGGTTTCTCATCCTTTCCTACACAGATTTAGTGTCATTTTAAAATGCAAGCATAGAACTGCACAATTCCAGCCAAATACAGCACACATGCTGCAGGTGCCCAGAGGAAACAGAAGTTACAGTTGTGTCAGGTAGATGCCCACCCTCATCTCACAGCCCATAGTCGCATGCCTCAGGACTGTTCTTTGCATACAGCTCAAAAAAGCCTTTGAGCATTTGCACATCAGTCATCGTAGCCTTGACGGCAGGATCTTTCTTCATGGCTTCCACCCATTGCCTGAGCTTTGGGGTGTGCTGCAGACAGCTATGGGAACAGGAAAGAAACTTTGTATGAGCAGGGGGGGAATTGGGAGGAGATCAAGAAAGCTGAACCTTTAATGAGGTTCTGTGTTCCTGTTTGTTTTGCTTTCTCCCTCCCACAAGGTTAAATTCAAAAACAGAAGAAATAACTTTCATGCCACAGAGCAGAGAGCTAGAGATGCCCTTCTATGTCCACGCTGCATTTCAACTCACACAGCCTTGAGTTTCCAAGCCTGGATCTACAGACATGGGCTTGTGCTCTGGCACTAAAAACAACTGTGTAGATGTCCAGACTGGATCTCAGGTTCTGAAACCCACACCCATCCTTGGGCTTCAGAGTCTGAGCTCCACCCAAAGCCCCAACATCAACACAGATGTTTTTAGTGCCATAGCATAGACTCTACTTTGTAGACCTCTGCTCTGAGGCTTGCTGCCATGAATTTAAAATGCAGAGTAGACATGCCCTTTAAGGCTATCAAGTCTTCTTTATATAGCCAAGGGTGAATAGCCACTGCTTGTGGAAGCTCCAGTTCTAAGAGATAAGCATATAATCTGTGTGTAATGTACCTACCATCCTTCAGAAGTCTCATTACATCCTCCCTCTCCCCAGAGAGCACGTGATCCTCCACTGACTGCAGCATTTGTTTTGATATTGTTTGAAGATATTCACACTGTGTTGGCTACTTGTGTGTGTGTGTCAATCATGCAGGTCAGTGACCCCACTTCTTGCCAACCCAAGAGCCCATTCTTTCTATAAATTCTGTTGGCCAAAACAAGTTACACAGTTTGTCATCACTGGCCAGTGAATCTTGTCACAGTTTCAGGGTAAATGCACTTGCATCTACCACTCCATTGTCCACTCTGGGAGTGTGCAGTCAGGTCTCCAGCCATCAGCGGTCTCCGGGCAGGGACCCTGGCCCATTCCCATCTGACTGGGGTGCATTTAAGGCTGCACAGATTCCTGCCTTACACTGAGAAGATTTGGCCAAAAGAAATCTGATGAGGTTCAACAAGGACAAGTGCAGAGTCCTGCACTTAGAACAGAAGAATCTCATACACTGCTACAGACTAGGGACCGAGCGGCTAGGCAGCAGTTCTGCAGAAAAGGACCTAGGGGTTACAGTGGAGGAGACGCTGGATACAAGTCAGTGTGCCCTTGTTGCCAAGAAGGCTAACTGCATTTTGGGCTGTACAGGCAGAAGCATTGCCAGCAGATCGAGAGACATGTTTGTTCACCTCTATTCGGCATTGGTGAGGCCTCATCTGGAGTACTGTGTCCAGTTTTGGGCCCCACACTACAAGAAGGATGTAGAAAAATTGGAAAGAGTCCAGGAGAGGGCAACAAAAAAAACTGGGAGCTGGAGCATATGACTTATGAGGAGAGGCTGAGGGAACTGGGATTATTTAGTCTGCAGAAGAGAAGGGGTGCGGGGGGCTGATAGCTGCTTTCAACTACTAGAAAGGGAGCTCCAAAGAGGATGGAGCTTGGCTGTTCTCAGTGGTGGCAGATGACAGAACAAGGAGTAATGGTCTCAAGTTGCAGTGGGGGAGGTTTAGGTTGGATATTAGGAAAAAACTTTTTCGCTAGGAGGGTGGTGAAGCACTGGAATGGGTTACCTAGGGAGGTGGTGGAATCTCCTTCCTTAGAGGCTTTTAAGGTCAGGCTTGACAAAGTCCTGGCTCGGATGATTTAGTTGGGGATTGGCCCTGCTTTGAGCAGAGGGTTGGACGAGATGACCTCCTGAGGTCTTTCCTACCCTGATAGTCTACGATTCTATGAGACAGGGAGACTTAGTAGGGCTATAGGCCAGTGCCTGTGCTTTGCCTTCTCTCTGAGGTCTATGAGCAGCGTATTGTCAGCAGTTCCAAGTTACCACACAGCTCTCTCTAAGCAAGGAGATTTATTTTTAAGGTAAAGCATTACCAGGGGGTGGGGATCGCAAACACTGAGCAGACATCCCAGGAGTTACCCATCAGTCCAAGGGGCCCTAACAAGCCAAAGTCTTTCCAACCCTTCCACAAGAGTTGGGGGCCTCCTCAGAGTAGAAGGTCTTGTCCATTTGCTGGATCAGAAAGAATGCCGCAAGTCAGTTTGAACAGCCTTTTCATATCAAATCACCCTTTCTTTGCCCATTGATCTCATCAAAACCCAGTTTCAACCAGTATATGCAAGCCTCCCGCTAGGGTGATACCACTTTTTAGGTGGGAAACACCCCTGTGCTTCCCTTTAATCACACCCCTCCCCCACACACTCCATTTCTGGAGGACCCTCTCTCCTGGGGTTGTATACAATCCCTGACTCACAAGATTACAATGTGGTCCCTAAAGACATGGCATGGGATTGCAAGATCAGTCACAACCATGTGGCTTGAAATCCACATACTGGTAGCAACCACTCAGCTCTACTACAGGAGAACTAGCACAACTGGCATTTTTAGCTTTCTTCCTGCCCCGCCCCTTCCCTGCCCCCTCCCGTGACCTTCCTGAGTATTCTGCACATTAGTTTGCAATTTGGAAGTCAGCTACTATTAAAAGTCTAATACTTCCTCTGCACATCTCCCATCTGACACTGAGCTCAGCTCTTATGGTCTATATTTTTCCTTTTTCCTGGGAAAGCCCCTCTCCCTAAAACTGGAATAAGGCAGTAACACCACTAACACATCTCCTCTTGATCTGCACAGCCCAAGTGATAGCACAGGAGAAGCTAAGCTGCTTGGTGGCTTTGGCCCTTGCTTTCGGTGCCTGAGGTAATGAGTTCAGACCCTATGGTCTCCTTGCATCTTGGGGGGGGGGGTTGTAAGCCTGGAACTTGGGAGACCTGGGTTCAAGTCCCTGCTCTACCACACTCTCTGGGAAAGGCACTCCGCTCGCCATATGTAAAATGGGCATCACAGAACTTCCTTGCCTCACAGGAGTGTTGTTACGATAAATAAATAGAGTTGTGAGGTGCTCAGATACTGTGGTAATAGGTGTCCTACAAACACCTAAGACAGAGGCAGGTTCTCTTTGTGAGGCTAATTCCATCACTAGCCGGTCTTAACTTTGGGAGAGCTGGTTTCAATAGGGTCAGGTGCCTTCTGGGACCATTTTTATTCAGTCTGTACAGTGCTACACAATGGAGTCCTGGTCCTTTACATGGGCTGTTAGGTGGTACTGAAATACAGCTAACCTCCAAGTATAATTCATTACCCTGCCCGGTTCATGTCTGGAGAATGTATTTACACATTCCATTCACACTCTAAGCAGGAGCGTTCCTGGCTGGGGTAATTTAGAGTTAATTAGAAGCTGTAATGCACCACTCGAAAATGTGTAAGATCCATAAAACATTCAAGCACTTACTCAAGCAACTGGAAGAATTCCAGACGTTCAAACCAAGGCCAGATCATGTAGTCAATCATGGACACAGAGTCCCCACCATAGAACACTGTCTTGCAACCGGCTAAAATCTGTGGAGAACAAGATGCAGCATTTCATATTAAAATGAAGTTACACGGAAAAGTCCTACAAAAAAACCAAAACTGCAAAGTAGGAGCCAGGGAGGAGATGGACAGGAAGGTGATTGCAGACATGGCACCTCCTTACCTAAATTAAACATTCTTAGTGGGCCAGTCACTCACTAACGCAGCTCCAATATCAGTTTGGATATTTCACATGCTGAAAGCTGGATTCTATTCTAGCTCAAATGCAAGAACAGTTGCACAATATGGATTGGCAATTACACACAAGCCATGAATAACAATATTCTCAGGATCAGGTGGCGATGCTGGCAGTTAGAGACCATTTAACTTGTAAGCTGACAGTTCTGATGTGGAGGCACCAACACAGATGTGGCAACCCAGGTGCGTTTTGAAACTTTTTTTTGTTAAACATTTCAGCTACAACATAAGACTGGTCAAACTAGGGCATAACGATTTCAGCTGCATTTTTTTTTTTTTAAACATGCACACTGTATCCCCAAGTTGAGGTAGCTTTGTGAATGCAATTCTACGATATCATTGTCATGCTAAGACCTGTGCCAGATTTCATCCTCAGACATAAGAGCAGAGTCCTCCAGCTCAGAAGAGATGGGAGATGAACTCTTCCTATGGCAAAACTAGTCCATGCTCTACAAAATTCTAAAAACAAGTGCCATGTAAATAGATTGCAATGTGCCTCTGTTGCTGCACCTGTAAACTGGCAACAATCCCCAATTTCAGATGTGAGAGAAGAGGCTAACCTAGATGTTTGGAAAGCACTTTGCTTTACACAGACGAGAAACTGGCATTTTAAAGGTGTCTGAAAAAGCCCCTCTGAGTACTGTCTCAGGAGGAAGGCCGAATAGGCTCCGATTCCGATAATGACTTGTACTACCATGGAGCAGGACCCCATTGTGCTAAGCAACATAGAAACAAAGAGCTTTGTCCACTCCTCATTCAACCAAACTCATAAGAATGTCGCACGTAAGATCTGTATATGGATAAAGCATAGGTGGGTTGGGGACCTTACTGGAAATGCTGGTCACTATTTGACCAGCATTTCCAGTAAGGTCCCCAACCCACCTGTGCTTTATCCATATACAGATCTTACGTGCGACATTCTTATGAGTTTGGTTGAATGAGGAGTGGACAAAGCTCTTTGTTTCTACATTGCTTAGCATAATGGGGTCCTGCTCCATGACTGGAATGCCTACACGCTATGGTAGTACAAGTCATTATCAGAATCGGAGCCTATTCGGCCTTCCTCCTGAGACAGTACTCAGAGGGGCTTTTTCAGACACCTTTTAAAAAGCCAGTTTCTCGTCCGTGTAAAGCAGACATTAAGAGTCGTGCTGGCATTTCCACTCCTCCTCCCCACCACAGATAAGTGATCTATTAAAAGCCTCAAACCATCAATCAGAAAACATCTGAGGAGCTGCTTCAGTCACCAGGTGCCTGACAGAAAATAACCAGATGTTAATAGTTTCATAAAGATGTGACCATGGCTCCCTCTGTTGGGCAACAGTGAGTAGGACACAGGACATTTCAATACATTTCATGCTTCTCTGGCTAACAGCTCTTGGAACAGGGTGAACGGATTTTGCATGGCTGGATCCTCATTATCTTCTGTAGCTCAGACTGGGATTTAAGCCACTGCAACAGAGAGAGGGGCTCCACATGACCTGCCAGTCCATATACATCTAAAAAAAAAAAAATCCCTCAAGATCTCTCAAAGTCTTTTGTAGCAGCAGGTATCTTGCAGCAGGATTGTAAATGGGAGGGGAAAGGGAAACCTAGTTCTTTATTTCTCAGTGCATTTCTCTTGCAAGAAGTCCCCTAGGAAGCAGTTGCCCACAAGAACCAGACAACGTCACCTGCCAGTACTTTAGCTCTTGACTCTGATCAGCTACACGAAGATGAAAGGCTTTAAGTCGAGAGGAACTCTGTGTTTGAAGCCTTTGGTAGTGGGGTATTAGTGTAGCTAACATGACAAGTTAGACCAGGGGTTGGGAGCCTCTGGCATGCGGCTTCCCAGGGTAAGCACCCTGGCAGGCCAGGCCAATTTGTTTACCTGCCTTGTCTGTGGGTTCAGCCCATCGCAGCTCCCACTGGCTGCGGTTCGCCGCTCCAGGCCAATGGGAGCTGCTGGAAGCCATGGCCAGCATGTCCCTCGGTCCACACCATTTCCAGCAGCCCCCATTGGCCTGGAATGGTGAACCACAGCCAGTGGGAGCCGTGATCCGCTGAAACTGCCAACGCAGCAGGTAAAGAAACTGGCCTGGCCCGCCTGGGTGCTCATCTTGGCAGGCTGCGGGCCAGAGGTTGCCAACCTGAGTTAGAGGTATCAGAGGGACAGGGATACTCGAGTGTCAGCTACGCCAAAGTAACTCGCTGAAGTTAAAGCCATCAGCAAAGGGAAGGAGAAGATGACTGTAGCCAGAGCTATGAGAGGTTCCCAACAGGGGAGAAGTGTGCTGAATGCTGCTTCTTGCTCAAGGAGAACAGAGTATGATTTTTTGTTCTTGAACATGCAGTCATTTCTTTGCCTCCTGATCAGATGACCAGGTAGCCTTTTGGTTGCTTTATTTCTAGAAGATCATGACCCTCTGGCCAAAGAGGCAAAGGAGTTTGTTCGTTCAAACAACAACTATTTTTTAAGGAGTCACACTGCAGATGAAGGGAAGGTATCAGCACATCTTATTCAGACAATGACTTGGTAGCCATTAGGGTTAACAAAAAAACAGCACTTGAAGTAAAACTGAATTTAAATCTCTAATATAGATCCAAAAAAACACCTGTTGCAGCTCCCTGGATGTTGACGGAGGTACACGACTGTACTAGAACATGGCCCATAGCTGGATTTTTGCAGTCAGAGTCTCCCCGAAGCCAATGGCTCAACGGGGTGAAGTGGTGAAGACAGTTTCACAGCCAGCAGCACGCATCACATCTAGCCACCTTTGACTGCCCTAACTTGATGAATCAAGTACCTGTTTTTCAGTGAGGTGAATTGGAGATCAAGGGAGGTTTGGACTCACCAACTTCAGGATTCGAGTGCCTTAATCCCTCCCCTGTAGATGTGGTGGTTATATTCCATGGAAATGAGCAGGGAGAAAGAATAATAGCTAGTAGTAGGAGAGAGGGGGCCAGACACTAGAGAAGTAAACTAAGGGTTAACAACTTCCCCCCACCCAACACTGCTGTACTGACCACGGTAACAAAGAAACCAGTGTCAGTTAGATGGACATGGTGGTGGAGATGCTTCTCTGGTATGTTAGGTTATAACAACCCAGCGTCTGAATGCTCTTAGATCTTGCTGCTAGGACAGAAGGTGGTCTTGGAGGGCAGGGGTAGACCTAAAAACAGCAGAGGTGGCTAGCACTTGAGAAGGGTGTGGAGCAAAATCTGCTACAAAGTCCACTATGGAGTTCACAATTCAGCTCTTGTTTAAACTGTGCCATGCTTAGATGTTGGGGTTTTCTGTGCCACTTATCAGTGTGAGGGGGAGTAAACTACAGGACCACTAATTTTTCATAGTTAGAACTTCTGGAATAAGTCCTGCCTCCTCCCTTTCTCAAAGCTTTCCAAGTGAGACAGTCAGCCCAGTCCACATGAGCAGAAGAAGTCTCCCATTTACCATAGGTGTGGTGGTTTTTTTCAATCCCAGAGAGGGCTCCATTTCTTACCTCTTCAAATTCGCCAAGCTTCTCACTGAACTCTGCTTTCAGCATTGAACTGTCCTCCCCATTTTTAACTGCCAGGAGATGTTTCAAGGCTAGAGGTGGTAACTGAACAAATCAAACAAGACGTTACTGAGAGCTTGACCTCCTTGCGGAAAGGTTTTAAACTCACTAGTCACCAGGGATAGTCACAAGTCACTTCAGCCCAGATCCTTAAAAAGGTATCTGAAATCAATGGAAGTTAAGTGCCTAAATGCCTTTCAGGAACTGGGCTTTAGTGCTTAAATTTTGCTTAAAAACCACATACCACACCCAACCCACACTACACCAACCCTAACAACAACAGAAGTGTTCTCTTTATGTTTCAGAGAAAATACAGGTTGCAAAGGAAAATTAAAATGCTAATACTGAAGGATAATAGTGCAGGAGAATCAGAAGAGGGAAACTCACTAGTCTTTCCATTGTTCAAGCTACCTACAGTGCCAAAAGAAGTACTAGAAATAAAAATGGTGAAATGCAAATTTTGACATTCTAAGGACGCTTCTGAAATTCCAATAAACGTTAATAGGAAAGGATATTAAGGGACAGTCAGATTTTAAACTTTTGTTTAACTAAATCTCTGACAGTCTAGGCCACTGATTTTATATCTCCAAGAACTTTGTAGTTTGCGCCCCTGCCAGAGAAGTTAGGGGATTGGCGTGAGTTACAATACAAATATTAGCCAAGTTTATGGAGTTATTTAAAACTTTCTTTTAGCTTTCAACAGTTTACGGATCCCATGCTTTGAAGAATTATCCTAGAGTTAAGGATTTGAGGATGGCACTGATGCAAGCATTCACCCAGTTTGCCTTAGTTGCTTAGAACTTGTCTATAATGGTACGGCAAAGCACACCACAGAGGTGTCATTTATAGAGCACTCCAGTTGCCTCAGGTGAACCCTGCTGGTGCATTCCACAAGGTCTCTCATTAATGTAATTTGAAACAGGACGATGTTAATGCAAACTAGGCACCTTTCAGAGCATGCCAGCAGGGTTTACATGGGGCATTTAGAACATAGCACATTAGAGCTCTCTGGGGGGACACCACCCACCCCTGCTCCTCGCCCCCCCCACAAAAATTTAAAAAAATAAAAAACCCACCATATCTCTCTGGCACACTTAGGTCTTGTCTACATGGTGTGGCAAAGGCTGATCTGCTAACCCTTAAACTGAATGACAGTTTCTTCATTCTGCACCCACAGACGTAAACGAGCTTAAAATCTGCTTTCACGACACATGTCCCTTTTTCCTTTCAAGTGCTGACAGAGATGCAGACAGCTTAGCAGAATTTTGGATTAGTGAATGGTAAGTGATTCTATTATATTTAAAAGAGTGATTTTATTAGGAGACAAGATCCATCCTTAAAAAGTGTAAGGAAAGGTCTACGGTGCTGCGCACAATACTAGTGCTGCACTGAAGCTGGTTACACTGCCCCCTCCTGATCACACTGTACCTTGGAGAATCTTTCCAAGAGCATCTTTTGATATGCTCGCTCATAAGGGTCAGCAGGTAGAAGTTTCTTCCCAGGATACGCTTCATCCAAATACTCGCATGTGACTGGAGACTCATAGATCAGCTGACCCTTGCTGGTCTCCAGAATAGGTACCAAACCAAAGGGATTTTTCTCAAAGAGCCAGTCAGGTTTATTTTTCAAATTGATGTTGATTATTTCATGCCTGAAGAGTTTAAGACAGAGCAAGATCAGTTTTGTCAGCCTACTCCAGTAACTTCAAAGAGAGCAATAGTGTTTACCCCTAGCTAACCTACAGGAGGATATTGATATGGGGGGGTGGGGAAGAGCCAAGAAAACATCCCCATTGATTTACCACCTCTCTCCTTTCTTGAAGTCTTGTGGTACCATCAGGACTTCACTTTCCAGGGCTTCTAATATGGCATTCTGTATGCTAGGAATTGAGAGTGTTGCAGGGAAGGAGGAAAGTAAGAGCTTCCTTTGAGTATGGCTCAGCTTATTTTCTTTCAGAAATACAAGGATAAAGCGGATACCAATCCACCAAGCCCATCCCCAGCACAGCCCGACAAACAAGCGAATGAAGCCAATTTGCCTTTGATCACAGCAACAACGGGCAGGCTTGCCAGAAATGCAAGACATTAGGACAGTAGCACAAAGAATGGAATCATACTTGTTTAACAAGTCTTTCAGGACATACTATCACCCCTTCCCAGACACCCACTTTTGACTGCTGGGAGGGGAATTCAAGTCTCTGCCAGGCTGAACCCAGAGGTCTTTCAAGCTCCTGAAGCCTGAATGGAGTCCAGACACAGTCTTATCTCAGGGTCCCTAGGCACATTCTCAGGGCACAGATCTATCTGGTACCCCACTACAAGCGGGGAGAAACCTGCAGTCCAACTGCCTAGCCCTCCTGGGCGCAGCGCTGACACTTCAGAAGTAAGATTATATAAAAACATCATAACATCCTAAGGCTCTGTCTACACTGCAGAGTTTTGTCACCAAAACAGTTATGCCATTTAAATTAAACTGCTTTAAATTAAGCTGCTGTTGCATGTCCACACAATGCTCCTTGTGTCTGCAGAGTGCATCCACACCAGCAGCTCCTGCATTGACAGAGAGTAGTGCACTGTGGGTAGCTACCCCACTATGCAACTGGCCGCTGGGTGCTTTGGGAAAGGTTTGCAATGCCTCATGGGGCAGGTACAGCACCACATGATGCAGGTTTATCAATCCCATTGTTTCATGAGCCTTCTATTAGATCGCCACCAACAGGGATCAGCAACTTTTGACATGCAGCCCATAAGGGAAATCCCCTGGCGGACCAGGCCAGTTTGTTTACCTACAGCACCTGCCGGTTCGGCCGGTCGCAGCTCCCACTGGCTGCGGTTCACCGTCCTAGGCCAATGGGGGCTGCGGGAAGGGTGGCCAGCACATCCCTTGGCCCACACCATTTCCTGCAGCCCCATTGGCCTGAGACAGCAAACCACGGTCAGTGGGAGCTGCAATCAGCCAAACCTATGGACACTGCAAGTAAACAAACTGGCCTGGCGCACCAGCAGCTCTCCCTGGTGGGCCGCGTGCCAAAGGTTGCAGATCCCTGGCCAACAACTTTTCAACTGAAGCGTGTGGCAGGGGGCAGAGCGTGGGTGTCGACATGCTGTCTTGTAAGTTCAGATGACCACTGGAAGCAACCAGTCCCGAGGCAGGTTGATGCCCCCAACATCAGCCCCCGCCTCCCTCCCTGGCTGTGCAGAGCCGTCTCACACACATCCTGTCCCTGCCTGCCTGCCTCTGTGTTCCTGGTGTGGGACAGCAGGAGCATTCCTGTTAATGATTTGCTCTTTGTTGCCCCAGCACAGCAGCACTGCCAGCTTTGAAAGGGGAAGGGGGCATGCCTGCCAGACTGCTGAGTTCAAAACAGTGAGCAGAATGGTCACGGGGGGCATTGGGAGATACGGGGGGAGGCCAGTTCTGGCAACATAACAAATGGCAGTGTTACACTGACCCTTTTGGTTTTAACTGTGCCACAAAAAGCTTTATGCCTCTCATCGAGGTGGTTTTATTTTGTTGCTGAAACTGAAGAATTGTTGCCAAAAGTGGCTTTACAGTGCCTACACCTCCACTGTTCTGCCGCCAAAAGCTGCCTTTTGGCAAAAAAAACCTGGCAGCTTAGACAAGCCCTAAATGCAACATCCATCACTAGCTCACTCTTCCCTTGGGAGTCCTTGGAGGATCATCTATGTTCTGTTAGGCAGGATCCTCCACCTACTCACCTACTCTGCCCCTGCAGCAGCCTCGTTCATCTTAACGTGGTGCAAAATGGCTCTCCTTTGACTCTTACCAGCCCCCAGGAGTCCTTTTAAAGACTTCAGCTGGGGTCACCTGCTTCTTTTGTGCTGCCCTGGCAACTTTCCTTTACATTCCCCTCCCCCTGCCCCCGCCTTCATTCACATAAGAGGAAGAGGTGTCTTCTCCCAGCTACAGCAGATCCAGCCTGCAAGGTGTATGACTTTGACTGAATGTGGATCACTCACCATGGTCTCTGCTAGGCTGGAGACATGATACAAGCCTGCTCACTCAGGGTGGATCCACATACATACAGGCTTTGCATGACACTGCAATTTCATGGTATGATTTTATAAAATCATCCACAGTTCACAAGTGGCATAGGCAGAGCCCCATATTTATCACATTCACATAAGAAGCAGCGATTTTAAAGACAGTTAAGCCCAGCCACAATACAGTTTCACTTCCGATTGAAAGTGCATGTGCTCTTGCCACACAAAAGTTTAAGAAGTTCACAGGAGGTGTGACTCACATTCTGGTGTAACAACATGCAACAGAATTTTACTCTGACATTACACTGAACAGAAGGGAAATGGTCTTAGACTATTTATTCTTCTTCCCAACCTCTGGCTAAGAGGCAATATGATAAGGCTAAAATACCAAAGCCAAGCAGAAAATGTTGGGGGTTTTTTTGTTTGTTTTTTTAAAAAGAAACACTCACTCAGGATTTACATATCCTTCAGATTTTTTTTTCGAGGTCAGTTTAATTGCTTGAGTTTATTAACATACTTGTAATGGGAACAAATGTGTGGAGCAGCCTCACTACCATATACCGGTCTCCTGGAACAAACTTTTGTGGAGTTTCCAATTAAGCATGTCAGCTGACAAGTTAAATGACAACACTGCAATAAACAAATTTCCCATTTTAGGATTTGTCTCTATTTAAATTTCTTATCTGATGCCAATATTTCCCCCCCGCCCCACTCCTTTGGCAGCCTTGTATCTGAATGATTATGCAGTACCTGACCCTGCAAACTGTTCTGACAGACAAACTCCTGCACTAATGCAGAGCCCCACACAGACTTCCGTGACTCTGCACAGGATGCCTGCACACAGCAGCGTACTGGACCACAACCTTAGATTGTAAAGTCTGTGCTGTAAAGCCTGTGCTGCAAAGAGCTATCTTCTTCATGGCTGTAGTTTCTGATGCTCTTTTGAGCATTATATAATTACACATACAAAGCTACAAGTGTGACTTAACCGCCAAAAAGAAACTATTAGAGAGACCAGGTGGGTGAAGTAATAATTTTCGTTGGACCAACTTCTGTTGGTAACAAGCTTTTGAGCCACACAGAGCTCTTCCCTCCCCCACCCACAGAAGCTGGTCCAATGATAGCTATTACCTCACCCACCCTGTCTTTCTAATATGCTGAGACCGACACAGCTACAACTACACTGCCTACAACAAAAAAACTATTGACTAATAATCGGTTATAGAAAAGGTTCCCAACCACAGATTCAGATATCAGGTCACAAGGATTGCCCATACCTAGGGACACCAGTGACTATATTTCCACTCAACATAGCTGGACTCCAATCAAAGGACAGTCATCTCCTGTTACGCAAGAAGCAACCACCACATTTAAAACGATACAAGAAAGAAAAAAAAAAAAACTAGTAGAGACCAAGTTACTTGGGTTGCCCTGTGTATAGGAAAACAGGCAGATGGATTGATGTGGAGCTTTACTACATTTGGTTCTCTGAAAGAATCAGAGAGAAAGACTGCAGTGTGATTGGTGTGTGCTTGACCAATAAGAATTTGAAGAGCAATGCTGACCTATATGGTATGGTTAGACGTAGGGAGCAGGAGTGAATCAGCGATCAAGTAGGGGTCAAACTACTGACTAACTGCAAGCTTAGTCATGTTACTTAATCACTTGTTAACATGGAACAAATACTTCCCTATTAAAAGACACCATTGTTGATAAAGTTCCTTCAGCGAAGGATCTAGGGCAGGAGTCAGCAACCTTTGAGAAGTGATGAGCCAAGTCTTCATTAATTTAAGGTTTCATGTGCCAGTGATACATTTTACATTTACAGGGGCCAGAACCCCAGATTGGCAGCAGGCTGAGCGGGGCAGGTGGCCAGGATCCCCACTGCCAGTCTGAGGTTCTGGCCACAGGGCCCTGCTCGACGGGGTTCCGGCCGCCGGTCCCGCTCAGCCCTCTGCTGGCCTGGGGTTCCATTCATCCAAGCAGGCAGTGGCTGAGTGGGGCCGGTGGCCGGGACCACAGCTGGCAGCAGCGTGCCACTAAAAATCAGCTCATGTGCCTCCTTTGGCACATGTGCCGCAGGTTGCCGACCCCTGATCTAGGGGAAGCTATAGAAATGGAACATCTTTTAAAAAGAGAAACCATGAACACACAAGTACATTTACCATAAAAACCACTAACATGCTATTGTAGGCTATATTTGAATGGAGTTGTAAGCCAGAGAAAACATACACGTAGAGTTCATGCTGAGGGTTACGTTTTCCAGGATTTTTGCTGCTCTATTTCCATTAAATAAAGATATTAAAAAAGATGAAATTCACACTATTGAGATATGATTTCTCTGCCATTGCTACAAAGACCACCCAACATTACTACAATTGAAAGAGAAAAAAAATTTGCTTGGAGTTTTTCCTAATTAGCTTACTTCGTACCTTTGATACAGTTAGTTTCCTCAGTGCCCCATTTGCTTGGCAGGCCTTTCCCACAGCAGCAGATGCGAAAACATTCTTCTCAATAAAAATAAGAGCTTTAAACATAGCACCACAACAGCTGGCTAGGAAGCCGATTTAAAAATAGTTTTGTGTACTGACTATACTTCCACCTCACCTTAAAAAATAAAGATTTCCTGGATGGTGTGTTTGTGTCTCTTTAAATAGGTATGGATAGCAAGAGTGACAGCTATTTGATTCATCCTGTTAAGCTTGGTAAACAAGGGAAGACCACCATACTTAAGTCAAAGTGGCTTTACCAAAAAAAGTCACAGCAGAGATACATGAAAGCAGTAGAAAAGGCTTCAGTCCCCAGCATTTAGATACCAAGAAGACAGCCACCTTAGAGGACATAATCTTACTTAATTCCTTTGGCTTTCAAGACAAGATGTGTTCTCTCTGCAAAGGGACAGAAGCGCATGCTGTAGACACGGATCAGTCCCTGAGGCACAGGGCCTGGAGCAGTGCTTCCTACAAGAGAGATGTTACACTGGTTTATTCTATGCTCACACCTGCAGAATTACAGGCTTCCTCTTAACAAGAGATTAAAAAAAAAAAAAGTTGCCTAGGGAGGAAACAAAACGGGATTCTGAAAGTAGACTTTGCTCTTTGCAAAGCTTAGAGCACTTAATTCTGCCATCATGGTAACAGTGCTTCTCCTGCACCCCTCATCCCCGAGGGGACTCCTGGAGAGAATAGGACTGTATTACTTTGGTGAAGGCCCCGGGGTGAATCAGTTCTCCGGTGCGGTACAATATTAGACATTGTGCATTTATAGAGCTGCTGAGTCGGATGGTCTCCTGTGTTTTGCTCAGGCGGGAGGCAAAATATACTAGCAGCCTCACACGGGCCACAAATCCTGACCTGGGGGAGGGATCCAGGAACAGTCTCCCTAGGTCTGAGCAGAGAGCACACACAGACCCTGCGTGCAACCCACCAGACCTGGCAGAGGCATGACCCTAGGGAGAGAAAAAGGCACCAGGGTGCAATGGCATTAGCCCCCCCGGGAGAGACAGACGCAGGGCGGAAGGAGAGAGGAGAATTCGGAGCCCCAGGGCTACAGCCATAAAAGCGGGGCTGGAGGGTGCACTGCGTCATCCCCCCACCCCGGGGGAATCCCAGGCGGGAGATCCCCCGCTGCAGACACACAGCCCGGGGGCTGCACGCGGCGCTCCGGGGAGCCGAGGCGCAGCGCGCCCCCAGGCCCGGAGATTGACCCCCGCTCCGGACCGATGCAGGAAGGGAGCCCGGCCAGGACTCCCGCAGCCCCCGGGCCAGCACCCACCTTTCCCCAAGCTCCGAGCGTGCTCCCCAGCCATTGCTGCCGCGGCAGTCTGGAGGGAGGCTCTGTCACCCGGGGCGCTAAACTCTGCAAGCTGGATGCCCACACATGCCCGCCGGCCTGCTTAGGAGCCTAGGCTCCTCCTGGTCGATCCCTCCCCCTCGCGCACAGCGAGCCAGTCACAGGGGAAGGAGCTGCAGAAACTACCCCTTTTCCACACCCCAACAAGGTAGGGGAAGGGGAAGCAGCCAATTCACACCCCCCCCAATCGCTAGGCAAGGGGGGAAGCAGATTCACACACCCCCAACCATCAAGTAAAGGGGGAAGGAAGGGAAAAGAAATATCCAAGGTAAAGGCAGAGGGGAAGCAATCCACAGGCCCACAAAGAGCAGAGGTTTGCCTTATTCACAGAGGAACTGGTGCCAGTTAGTACTGGAAACTGCAAGGGAAACAAGTGGGAATTGGTCCTGCTTTGAGCAGGGGGTGGGACTAGATGACCTCCTGAGGTCCCTTCCAACCCTGATATTCTATGATTCTATTATTCTAGTCCTGGCTCATGCATTAATTTGCTGCATGACCTTAGGCAAGTCACTTTGCCTCTCCTTGACTTAACATCCCTATCGGTATATCAGGGCTATTAATGCTTATCATGTTTGTAACCTGCTGTAAGATCTACAACTTATCCTGAAGTACAATCCAGCACTCTCACAGATCTTGGGACACAGGCCAGTCCTTGTTTACAGACAGCCCCCAAACCTGAAGCAAATACTCACCAGCAACTACACAACAAAAACACTAACCCAGGAACCTATCCTTGCAACAAAACCTGTTGCCAACTCTGTCCACATAGCTATTCAGGGGATACCATCACAGGATGTAACCACATCAGCCACGCCATGAGGGCTCATTCACCCGCACAATGTGATATATGCCATCACGTGCCAGCAATGCCCCTCTGCCATGTACACTGGCCAAACCGGACAGTCTCTACGTAAAAGAATAAATGGACACAAATAAAACATCAAAAATTATAACATTCAAAAACCAGTTGGAGAACACTTCAACCTCCCAGCCACTCGATTACAGACCTAAAAGTCTCAATATTACAACAAAAAAACCTTCAAAAACAGACTTCAATGAGAGATTGCTGAATTGGAATTAATTTGCAAATTGGACACCATCAAATTAGGCTTGAATAAAGACTGGCAGTGGATGGGCCATTACACATGATAAAACTATTTCCCCATGCTTATTTCCCCTTCCTCCCCTCCTGTTTCCTCACATCTCTTTGTCAATTGCTGGAAATGGGCCATTTTCATTACCACTACAAACAGTTCTTTTTCTCTCCTGCTGATAATAGCTCACCTTAACTGATCACTCTCCTTATAGTGTGTATGGTAACACCCATTGTTTCATGTTCTGTGTGTGTGTATATATTTCTTCTTACTGTATTTTCCACTACATGCATCCGATGAAGTGGGCTGTAGCCCACGAAAGCTTATGCTGAAATAAATTTGTTAGTCTCTACGGTGCCACAAGTACTTCTATTCTTTTTGCGGATATAGACTAACACAACAGCTACTCTGAAACCTGTAATGTGCTGTGAGATCCTTAGCTGAAAGGTGCTTCCTAAAAGTCAATGCCACTGGTCTGTATTTATTAAGAAAGATAGCTGAAGCACCAGTATGGTTGGGATATTCAAGACAAGCTTGGCTCAGGCTTTAGTGGTAGTGAATAATTCCATCCAGGCGCAGGAGGTCAGAATGGATAACCCAAGGCACACCTCCTACCTATTCCATACCCTGCTGATGCTGACGCAGTCACTAAGACACTGGTAAACTGTTTTTAATTTCCTTTACCCTGTTCTGTCTATGACAACGGAAATCAGCACCAGCTGACTTTTCGACTTAAATGGGGAACCCAAGACAAAATTCCTGTATTGGTTAAATCACTGTAATGGAACAGATGCACTGGCTTTCTGGATGGGAAGCACCATTGATGCTTCCAGCAGCCTGTGATGCAGATGGAACCCTCCATTTCAAGACAAAAATAAAAGAGGGAGATAAATAATCTAATAAAGGAAGGGGCACAATGGGTACTGGGCTTCACATGATTGCTGTCTTGACAAGTGCCTCACTGGAACTCACCAGCCTTTGTAGAAGCTGTTGCTGCACCTGGGCCAGCTCCTTGATGAACTCCTGGAACTTGTTCAATGCATGGTTATGGTGAGTCCATCTGACACAGACATAAGGCAAAGCAGGCCTTGAATGTGCACAAACTATGGAGGGAAGAGAAAGACAAGGCAGCATTACACGATGCCAGTTCCCCAGCAGAACACAGAAGTATTCACATTTTTCCTACCCTGACATTTGCAGCCAGAGTGTGCCTGCCCCTTATGTGGGTGCAAAATAAAGTTGAAGGAGGGCATAAAGAGCCTTCCCCACCATGTTACTCAGGCAAGGGTGTCATAAATAGATAGTTAAGGGTTAATGTTCTGTCACCTGCAAAGGGCTTACAAGCAGAGAACTGACACCTGACCAGAGGACCAATCAGGAAACCGGATTTTTCAAATCTCAAGGGAGGGAAGTTTTTGGGTGTGTGTTCTTTGTCTAGTCTCTGTTGCTCTCTAGTCTCTGAGGGGATCTCTCTATCTCCAGGCTTTCTAATCTTCTGTTTCCAAGTTGTAAGTACAAAGGTAGAAAGACAATAGGCTTATATTGTTTTTGTATTTCATGTGTGTAGTTTTGCTGGAATGTTTAATTGTATTTCTTTTTGGATGAGGCTGTTTATTCATTTTTTTTCTTTAAGCCAAAAAAAAAAAAAAAAAAAAAAAAAAAAAAAAAAAAAAAAAAAAAAAAAAAAAAAAAAAAAAAAAAAAAAAAAAAAAAAAAAAAACAAAAAAAAAAAAGAAAAAAAAAAAAAAAAAAAAAAACAAAAAAAAAAAATAACCCTGTATATGTCCACCTTGATACAGAGACCATTTTATGTCTTTTTCTTTCTTTTTATATAAAAAGCTCTTTTTTTAAAACTTGTTGGCTTTTTTCCTAGTTGGGGCTCAAGGGGATTGAGTCTGCAGCTCAACCAAGGGAATTGGTGGAAGGAAATTGAACAGGGTGATCTTCCAGGGTCATCCAGGGAGGGGAAGCCAGGAGGAAGTAACGAGGAGACAAGGGGAGGGGGTTATTTCCTTTGTTGTGAGACTCAGATCAAGATCTAAGCTGGTAATTAAGCTTGGAGGTTTCATGCAGGCACCAAATGTTGGACGCTAAAGATTCAGAAATTGGGACTTATGCCTTAGACAAGGGCCGCCAGAAATGCATTCCCTCCTGGTAAAATGAGGCACAAGGTGAAATCTCCTCCTGGGGCACTGTGACCCTACCCTCAGTTCAGAGGTGTGCCTATTTGACATAGTCTAGTTCTTAGTATGCACAATGGGCTATCAAAACTCTGTTATGTTTTGCCATTGACCCTAGATTGCCCCTCAGCCCTTGCATGATGATCAATATTTCATCTCTCCTGTGGCCAGAGCATGAGAGACAGTAGTGAGGTGATCAGTGTTTCCTAACAGCATGAATTCATACCTTATCAGCCTCATGCTGTCAGTAGTTTGAACCCTTAGGTTGGCATTGAACCATTGCCTGAATTTTTGCTAATGTCATTGTTACTGTCTAGTTATCTACCTTTACTCCAGGAGTGGTATGTACGAATCAGGGAGTGGCATGTACTGCCCAGGCATGTGGTGCACCCACAAAACACACCCATGCACCTCTGTTTCTTGCCAACCACTAGAGGCAAGAAACCTCTACAACTACTTACCTGGAGATTCTCAAACACTAATGCCCCAGCTACTAAAATTAATTATTTCTTAGGGGATATTCTTGTTTCCTCCTGAGTGCTCTTATTTACATCTACCTCTGATAGGGCAAGGGTTAAATAGGGAATCTCTCACTATGTAGAACTGAATAAATGAAATTGATTTTTAATTGTTCACTTTATTAATGTAAGTTTCTTTTCACCATTCACTACACTTGCCTGCATTGTAACTTCTGTTCACTGTTTTGATTTGTATTTCATATGACTTGGCATTGTGCCTCTCTCATACAACTTGTATTAGAAATTGGTAGAAAACTTTGTATCAAATGTTATAGCCCTAAGGATAGTATAGTTAAAGTGAAAGAAACATGTGCCTTTTGCTAGAAGTAGAATAAGATCTTCCCCACCACTCTGTTAAATCAATTGCCCCATTGACTGAATGAGGTGTGAATGAGTGAGGCTTGGAAGACACCCACCTCCAGACAGCTACAACAAGTTAAAGAGGGAATGGAAGCCAGAGCAAAAGACAATACAGCTTGTCAAGTGGGCCCAATAGAGAAGAGCAGACATATTGACGACCTCAGGGATTAGAAAGCAAGCACCTTCTTTAGAAAACACCCTCTTTGAGGCAGCATTGGGACAAACACCAGAAAAAAAGCAGCACAAAAGACCATGGACACAGACCCAATCTGGTCTGGATTTGCATAAGAGGGAAGCTGCTATAAATACGAGGTTTCTTGCAGAAAGGACCGGGTCTCGTCTTGTCACCATCGGAGCATTCGATCCGGATCGGCAGAAGCCCGGCTCCACCCCTCCCCCATACCTAACTACCTGGCCAGTGCAGCTAAGGGGAGCAACTAGTTGGTAACAACAGCAAGACGGAGTGTGTTTTTGTACTGTGTGTGGTGTGTGTCCAACGCATGACTGTAATATATCATATGCATATGATAGAGTATTAATTAATACCTGTATTACTAATAAATGTGGTGTTTTGCCTTAATCCCCCTGAAAAGATTCCGTATAGTACTTTGAGTACAACAACTATCATGGCACTATTGGTAAGGTGCAATTTTGCCCTACTGTCCTTGAGTAGAATTTCCACTGTCTCTCCACCACTGTTGTGCGGTATCCTCTGGGCTCTTGGTTGGTGCCCTCGACCACAAAGACCACTCCATTTCAATAGTGTTATGCATAAAGTTTTAAAACACTGTAGGATGAAAAGGCCCATTGTGTTATGTATAAAGGGTTCACCTACATACAGAACAGAAGGACAACATAGTGAAAAATCTGTCTACAAGGCAGGCGCAGTCTGAGTCCATGCCAAGTCCAAGGACAGAATTCAGGCCAAATTCCCAATATGGGATGTAAAATATTAAGTGGTTGGCATTAGTCTTACCAGTTAACCTACATTCACTGTTAACCCCTGGGCCAGCTGGCAGATGTTCCAGCCCTGGCCGGAGCAGCCCTGGCCCCAGACGCCCCAGATCCGGCTCCAGACATGCCAGCCCTGGTCCTTTAATCGATTAACCATTTGAACAAAATATTTTTAATATTTAACTTTTTAAATGGTATTTACATCCCTAATTCCTGATCTGGATAATGATTAATTCCAGGGTTTGGACAGTACACATATAAAATGCATAGCTCAGGATGACATTGCAATAACCATCAGTTCATGTTAGTTTTCATTGTGGATGGCAAAGGAATGTTTCTGGCACCTAATCTGACTCCTACGTAGGAATGAGGTCACACACTGAAATAGTTCTGTTTGGCACGTAATACAATAACTCCTCTGCTTAGCAACACTTATCACATCACCTCAGTGCTGCTCTCTGCTCCCACTGAATAAAATCCAATTTGGGGTCTCTGTCCTGATATTCAGAACGATCCATGGGACTGGTGGTCACTGTTATCCTCTGTACCCACAGAGGCAGTGACCTCCCAGGGCACCACTGTTTCATAGGAACAATTGAACTGTTGACCAATAGCAGGAGGCTTCTGAGACAGGTGACAGAACTTTCACAGAAGCCGGACCTAGCTCAGTGGTTCTCAAACCACTGGTGACCCCTTTCACACGGCAAGCCTCTGAGTGCGACCCCCCCCCTTATAAATTAAAAACACTTTTAAAAATATTTAACACTATTATAAATGCTGCTCGTGAAGTGGGGTGTAGAGCAGAAGCTGAAAGCTTGCAACCCCCCCCCCAAAACCTCATGACCCCCTGAGGGGTCATAGATGGCCCCACAGTTTGAGAACCCTTGATCTAGACAGTAGGATGCTTAGGATGCTCTTAAGAATGGCCACAAGGCACACCACTTCAGAACTAAATAAAAAAAACTCATTTTGATCAAACAATAAATCTCCTCCAGAAGCTCTTCACATATACAGAGGCACAAAGCACTGTTCATGATTTCTCATTATCTCTTGTTCACTTGCTATGTTTTAAAACAAAATCTATGAAGCTAATATATGCAATCTCATGATTCCAGCATGGTCATCCTCATCTTTCCAGCATGTTCTTCCACTATCAGCCACCCCTTGTTCCTATCTGGATTGTAAGTTCTTTGGGACATGGAACTTGTACTGTTTACTGAGCATTCTGAGTGCCAGCCACACAGTACTGTAGGCGAGGTAGAGATTTGACCTGCTGTCAATGGCCAGAATTTTCACTCTTTCCACCACTACTGTACAGTCTCCTGTGTGCACCTCCTACAGTAGGCCCTCCATCTTGTTTGGGGTGCCTCAGTGCAGGCACAACACAGATCATTCATAATAATACACACAAACATCAAAAACTAACCACTCTACTTCTGCTTCTATGAAAGAAAAGAGATTGTTATTGATACTTCTGTCAAAATACTTGGGAGGTGCTCAAGATGCTACAATGATGAAAGCCACAAATATGTAGATAAAGATTGCAAATCTATCCATCCATTTAGTGGTTCGTTTTTTCAGCACTATCTTTGTTTGAAACAGCACCAAATTTTTCCAAACAAAATTACCCTGGATAAAGTATCTCATGAAAGGAGACTGTTTTAAGAGAACTGATGTAATTATCTATCTGGATCAGTGGTCCCCAACCGTTCCGTCTGGCGAGTGCCAGACGAAGGACCGTGGTGGCGATGGAGCATCCGCCAAAATGCCGCTGAATTTCTGCGGCAATTCAGAGGCGACGCCTCTCGATGACGCTGCTTGCCGCCGACAAGTGACGTCATCGAGAGGCGTCGCAGCCGAAATGCTGCTGAAATGGGGCGGCATTTCGGCAGATGCTCCACCGCCGGCCAGGACACTGGTGCATTTAGATGCCCGCGTGGGTGCCATGGCGCCCGTGGGCACCGCGTTGGGGACCCCTGATCTAGATGAACGGCACACTAAATACTTCTCTGAATCAGAAAGGAAGCAGCAAGTGTGCATGTGCCTGCCTGGAACAATAATCTACAGTGTTGGAGGAGAATGAAAGCCACTTCTGCACACTGGAGCTATCCTGTTCCTGGAGGAGTAAGAAAATATTAGCAGTGGGTAATAATTAGCCACGTTATAATGCAGGTGGATGGTGCAATGTGGATTACAAAGATACTTCCTTCAAACTGCAATGAATGCTGCCTGAGTGAGGCTGATCCCGCAGTCCTTAAAGTCACTTTTTGATTGATTTATTGCTAAAGTTCTGGGAAGGGTCCCCCCTCCCCACAATTGCTAACCTAGTACATGGGCCTCACTGTACAGTCAGCAAGGAAATAGGGAAAGAAATAGGGTTATAGCTTTGGGCCAAATCATTATGTATCAAATTCATGACACATAACTGACTGCTAGTCATCACTGAGTTCCAGCATGAAAACAAATGGAGACTTGCCGAGGGCCAGACGAAAAGAAGCAGCAGGCCACATCTGGCCCACAGACCTGCAGGGCCCCCTGTAGCCTGAGGCCAGGGCTGCAGCCCCTAAAGCCCCTGCATTAATCCGGCCCTGCCCACATGCTGCAGAGGAAGGCCAAAGCCTCCAAGGTCACTGCCAGTCTGACTTGGGTTGAGAAGGAATTCCCCTCCTCCCCCAACATATGGTGATGAGTTAGACTTGGAGTATGTGAGCAAGAACCAGCCAGCCAAACAGTCAAGAGACAGAATGCTTGGTACCATCTCAGAGCACTGGCCCAACCCCTTCCATGAACCATCTCCAGCTACCACCATCTCTGATGCTTCAAAGGAAAGAAATTAAAAAAACAAACAAACAACTACCACACACAACACAACCCAGAATACACTTAGGGATCGGGGGGGAAATCCCTTCCTGATCCTTGCAGGTGGCTGGCAGTAGCCCTGAAGCACGAGCTTTTAGGAAGATATAAACTAGAAGTGAGCCCCAGCACTGCTACGCCCTGCCCCCTCCCATCATAAGCAATCTCATCATACAATTGCATTCACACTTTTGTCCAGCTTGCTCTTAAGCCTAATTTAAGTTGTTTGCTCTCACAACTTCTATTGGGAGGCTGATCCTGAACCTCACTCCTCTGAAAGTTAGAGGACTTACTGAGGCACGTGGGGCAAAGTATTCATTTAGATGTTAGGCCATACTTATATTTATCTTTAATCTCTTTCCCCAGTTGGACTCCATAGCAGCTCAAACATCCTTCCTTATTCACTTTTTATTTATATAACTAACAAACCATTCAGTTTCCTTAGCAACAGCTGATTCAGCTTGACTTTTAGCAATTCTTTTATTCCTACATTTTCTAACCACCAAGATATAGCTTTCTTTGCTGTTTCATTTAATTCCCTATAGGTTCTTCCTCATTCCCAGTAGACTCTCTGGTCACTCCTACTAACCTTTTTGAGGTGGTTATTCATCCAGCTGGATCTCATGCCTTTCCCAATAGGATTTTTCCTTGCTTGGGTTGCAAATTTCCATTTTTGTGTAAACCTTCTGCCCCTCTGAGTTGGCAGCAACAAGGGCCGGGTTCAGTATCCAGGGGTTCCGTTTCAATAACACAATGCAAAACCGATTCGAGGCCCCACCCAGTGACCTGGGACAATTACATACCATCCCTCCAGGCACCTCTAGGAGGCGATACTCCCCCACTCACAAGCACGGAGTCTGAATGTAGCAAAATCCTTTTAATAAAGGAGGGAAACATTGCGGTATCATGTTGGAGAAACACCACAAACAGGATTATAACACAAACCATAAGCAAAAACCCACCTCCAAGTACGTTTGGCAACGTCCTTTCCCCCTTAGGGTCTTAAGTCCAAATCACCTCAAAGTCCAACAACCCAAAAGTCTCTGGTCAGTGCCACCCCAGAGTTCAAAAGTTGATCTGCAGAGTTTTACCCCCCTAGCCTGGGTGGAAATGGGTGGGAAGCACACACAGGGTGTTAAGGGACACCTTAAGTGGGCCAGGGCCAACTGCTCCGCCTCTCTGTGGAGTTCTGCTGCAGCCTTCACCACAACCAACTCCACTCCACCAGCTGTGCCACTCCTCCAGCCGACCCATGAGCCTCTCCAGCGGTTCCCGCAAACCGCTCTGAGGGCGGCTCCAACATGCTGCAAACTGCTCTGCTCTTCCAGCCGCTTAGTGATAGATCTTCAGGCTCCCCCACTAGTTAACACAGCACTCAGTGATCTCAGCTCAGTAAGCTTAGCTCATTTAGTGATTTCCACTTGTAGTAGGGGAGCCCCGGTGCTGGTGCACCATTGGCCCAATGTGAATTCTGCTCAGCAGCCTCCAGATGGACTCCTAAAGGATTCAGAATTAGCTCTGCTCATCAACAGTGGAGAGAGGAGGCTGTGCAATTGGTGTTCCAGGCCCTTAAAGGGGGCCCATACAATCAGGTACACACACTAGTCCCCAACCTCTCTCATTTCACTGGGTTTTGGCACCCATGTCCCTTGTCTAGCAAGTGCTACTTAATTGATGTTGAGACCTCTCTGTCATAAAGCAGTCTCATAGTTCCTCATTCACATAATCAGGGTGACAACACTTTATTCCTCCTGCCCCAATAACAAAGAAATTGGGGATCCCAGAGCTGTCGAAATAACCATCCCAGGCTGCCGTGGGCTATGCTAGGTGGGGTGGGTGTGCCAATGCAAATACCTGAAATTCCTTTCCACACTCCCCATAATTCACCACCAGATGTCAGGGTAGAGCTCATCCTAACTCTGCTTACATTTGTACAGTTGATTTGAAGACATTCCAAGCCTTCTCTGTATTTATTTTCTTGAGCGCTTCAGCATGGTTGACATCTTTAATTCCCTTGGTTTCTCAAAGGCTGCCCTTTTCAAATAAAAAAAAACATAGATAATCAAGTTCTGATTATTCTTCCATTTAATTTAAACTAAATCAACTCATAATCACTTAATCCAAGATTATTTCCTATAAACAGCTCTTTTATGATGGCCTCACTACTTACCAACACCAGGTCTAACTTGCATCATTTCTTGTTGATTTGGTGATGATCTGAAGAAAACTTATCACATCCAGCAATCACAGGGCCATACCATTATAATTCGCTGTGAAGTTAAAGTCTCTCATTATGGCACAATTCCCCATAGTATTCCTTGCTCTAATATTATTATCGCATTCTCTAGCTATACCAAGTGGGATCTTGGGAGTCTATGGCAAACCTCTGTCCCCATAACCCCTCTTTTACAACACAAAGGGATTTTGATCCAAACTGGTTCTGTTTTGCCCGCATTATCAGCTCCTTATTTCTCAGCTCTGCTGCTATGCAAAGCTACCCTGCCCCCATAGGAGTGGCTGGTAGAGAGGAGGACAGATGTTGCGGTCAAGTGCCAGGCAGGGAATAAAGGACAAAGACCCACAGCTGAAAACCCTAACAGCGCCCCCCCCACCCATACTGCACTGTCCCTTTAAATGCCAACCCATCGCTCATTGGCTAAACTCTCATTGCCAGAGGCAACCAATCAGCGGCATGTTCGGAGGAAGCATCGCAATAGCCAATGGCAGAGGCTGTTCTTGTTCCTAGGAGACCGATGTAAACGGTGCGGCCGCGGAGCCGGTGTTGGGGGCGATGGAGTCTGGCGAGGAGAATGGGGAGGACAACGGCCGCCGCTGCTGCCTCGCCAGGGAAGCCGAACTGGAAATGAGGTGGGGGAGGGAAGCAACTCATTGCCCGGCGGACACCTCCCCGAGCCGCCTGGGCCCCGCCTAACCTCCCCTTAACCGCGTGTGTCTCCCCGAGCCGCCTGGGCCCCGCCTAACCTCCCCGAGCCGCCTGGGCCCCGCGTAGCCCCCCGTAACCGCGTGCGCCTCCCCGAGCCGCCTGGGCCCCGCCTAACCTCCCCCTTGGGCCACCGGCCTAAACCTCCCTTTTTAAACCCCCGGTTTTTTTTGTTTTTCTCCCCGAAGCCGCCTTGCGGGCCCCCGCCTTGAAAAACCTCCCCTTAAAAAACCCGCGTCTGTTGTTGCCTTTCCCCGAAGCCGCCTGGGGCCCGGGCCTTTAAAACACTTGGCCCCCTTAACCCCCGTTGTTGGTCTCCCCCGAGGCCGCCCTGGGGCCCCGCCTAACCCTGTTCCCCGAGCCCGCCCTGGGCCACCCTGCCTTTAAACCTCCCTTTAAAAAACCCCGTTGATGTTTTTTGTCTCCTCCGAAAGCCTGCCCGCCTTGGGCCCCGCCTAAAACCTCCGCCGAAGCCGCCTGCGGGCCCCACCCCGCCTAAAAACCTCCCCTTAACCCCGTTGTGGGATTCTTCCCCGAGCCGGCCTGCGGGCCAACCCGCCTAACCTTCCCCCGAAGGCCGGGGCCTGGCCCCCGCGCAAAAGCCCCCCGTTAAAAACCGCGTTGCGGGGCCTCCCCCGAAGCCCGCTAGGGGCCCCGTCCTTAAAAAACCTCCCCAAGGAGCCGGCCTTGGGCCCCGCCTAAAACCTTTTCCCTTAACCTCCCGTTTCTTGTGTCTCCCCGAAGCCCGCCTGGGCCCACCGCCTAACCTCACGAGCCGCCTGCGGCCCCGCACTAACCTCCCATTACCGTGTGTCTTTCCCCGAGCGCCTGGGCCCGCCTAAGCACTCCCCGAGGCGCCTGGGCCTTCCGCGCTTAGCCCCCCAGTAACGCGTGCGACCTCACCTCGTTTTCGGCCTGGGCCCCGCTTATAACCTTTTCCCACGAATTGCCCAAGCCTGGGCCCCGCCATAACCTCCCTTAACCCGATGTGTCCTTTAACCCTGAAGGCCGCCCTGGGCCCCGCATAACCTCCCTTTAATCGCGTTGTGATCTTTTTGCTCCCCGCGCCCCCCGCTTTTCCCCTTAAGGGGGGGGGGGCTGGGGGGGGGGGGGGCCGCCATGATACCCCGCAGCCTAACCTCCCTTAATCCGCGTTAGTGCCGCCTGTTTCCAACGCCCCCTTAAAACCCCATTGTATGCCCAGCCCTCCCTTTTGAAAGCCTGTGCACTCCTGAGCGCCATGTGCTGAGCCCCTTTTTTAAATCCCCATTTGCCGCTTGCCCAAAAACTTCCACCTTTTAAACTTCCATAATACTTTCCATGAAAAGCCGCCCTTGTGCCCCAGCGCCCCCCTTAAAATATTTCCCCATTGGCCCGTGCCAAAAAAACTTTCCCCCTTAAAACCCATGTTACTTCCCTGAAGCTGCCGTACCTGTGGCCACAGCCCCTTAAAATCACCATTGTGCCCTGCCCAATCCACCCTTAACCATGCGTACTTGCCCTGAGACCGCCTGTGCCATTTTTTTCCATTAATCCCATATGCCCCACCACACTCCCCCTTTTAACCCCATGTACTCCCAATGAGCTGCCTGATGCCCTGAAGCCCCTTAAATGCCTGTTGTGGCCCTCCTGAGCTGCCTGTGCCCATGCCCCTTAATTCCCTTAATTCCACTGCCCAACTCCCCCTAACCCCATGTTACTTCCCTGAGCTGCCTAGTGACCACAGCCCCCTTTTATCCATTTCCCTGGCCCAACTTCCCCTATTGAAGCCGGCCTTGACTTCCTGAAGCCGCTGTAGCCCCAGGCCCCCTTTTAATTTCCCATTTTTTTCCACTTTTGCCCAAACTTCCCCCCTTAAAAAAAAAACCCCATGTACTTCCCTTTTTTGAAGGGCTTTGGCCCTGCTTTTGCCCAAGCCCCCTTACATCCTTTGTCTGGGCCTTCCCGGCTTTGACTTTTGCAACTGTTGCCCTGGCCCCTTAAAATCCCAATTTTCCCTGCCCCAAAACTCCCCCCGTAAACCCCCCGTGGTGGGCCTCCACCGGAGAGCCCCGCTCCTGGGGCCCCCCCCGAGCCTAAAACCTTTCCCCTTAACTGCCTTAGCCTGTGCCTTCCCCGGAAAAGCCGGCCTTGCTGGCCCCGTCCTTAAACCGTCCCCTTAACTTTGCCTTGTTTGCCCTCCCCGCAGCCGTCACCTGGGCCCCGCCTTAAACCCCTTCACCTTTTGAAAAGCCCGGCCTGTTACCTCCGCCTAAAAAACCTTACCCATTTAAAACCGCCGTTGTTTTTTTTTTTTGCCTCACTGTTTTCCCGCCCCCTTTTTATTTCCACAATTGCCCAAGCCCCCCTATAACCCCTCGTTTTTGATGGCGGGAACTCCCCGCAGCACGCCAATGCGGCCCCGACGCTAACCTTCCCCCCTTAATATATGCAATGTGCACTCCCCGAGCCGACCCCTCCTGGCGACCACCGACGCCCAGCCCCCCAAGACTAACCCGGCGTTAGTCGTGCCTTTTTCCCTGAGAGCCCGCCAATGGGCCCCGCCCTAAACCTCCCTTTAAAACTTTTTTGCCTTTTGATGCCTCCACCGAGCGCCCTTGGGGCCACCGCGCCCAGCCCCCTGTACACACGCGCTAGTTTGCATGCCATTCCACCCGAAAAAGCCGCAGCCTGGGAGGGGCCCCAACCTAAAAACGCTCCCACGATTAACCGGGGGCGTGTTTTTTGGCCATCCCTTAAAGCGTTTTTGCCTGTTGGCACCACGCCCCTTTAATTTCCATTTGTTATTCTTGCCTCCCTTGAAAGGCCCCAACCCTTGACGAGCCCCCAGCCCTCATAAAAATATTCCCCATTTTGCACCCCCCCCCCACCCCCAAAGCTTTCCCCCCGTATAATCCCCATGAGTTTTTTTTTTTTATAACTTACCCTAGAGACCCGCCTTTTTTTTTATATATTTGCCCCCGCCTAAAAACACTTTATTCCCCTTTTAAACCGGTTAGCTTGCCCCTCCCTTGGGAAAAGTCCGGCCTGCTTTTGCACCGCTTAAAAAAAACCCTTTTAACACTCTCTAAAACCGGCGTGTTGCGCCTCTCCTACTGGAGCAGGGCACAACCTGATTTTACCCCGCCGCCCAGCCATTTTCCCTTTTAACTCCGAGCTTGTGACTTTCCCTTGAAAAAGCCCGCCTGTAGAAAGAGATCCATTGTCCCAAGCCAGCAGCTCCACAATACCTAGACCCCATGTACCACACTTGAGCACATATCCCTGAGCCCCACCTGGGCACAGCCCACACTTAATCCATTGCCCTACCTTGCCCATCCGTAACGGCCGTGTGCCCCCTGACTCCTATGCCCCGCCTAACCATGTGCCTCCTGAGACCACCTTGGGCCCAGCCCCCTTAAATACCCATTGCCCCCACCACGCAAGCCCCCCTCATCTCTTGTTATTATTCTTCTCTCTATCTTCCCTGAGCTGTCTTGTGCCCCTATCCCCCTTAGAGTCCCCATGTGCTTCCCATGAGCACCTGGGCCAGCACCCGCTGTTACACCTCAATTGCACACAGGCCTTATGGCACTATACGCTATGACTACTCCTCACGGGTAAATCGCGATAAGTACCACCACATTTCACTGAGCACAACCTGTGCCCGCCCCTTAATCCCATGTATTTGCTTTCCTTGAGTGGCCTGTGCCCCTGCCCAGGTGGCCCTTCAATTTAGAGGCCGCGCCATTAGAGTCCCATCTGAACCTCTAGCTACGCAGCCCATTCAACCCATGGGAGCGCCCAGTCCTTGACAGCCTGTGGCCACTGCCCTTAATCCCATGTATGCCTCTCTCTCGTGAGCACATCGATGCCTTCTACCCCTTTTATTCCTATGGTGCCTCTGTCCATGTACATTCCCCACTCTGAACCTTAGCATCCAAAAGATGGGGACCAGCATGAATTCCTCTAAGCTAATTACCACTAGAACCTGTAGCGCTGCCACCACCAGGAATTCCAAATGCTGGTACAAACTCTGGTCCCCAAGACCCAGACCCTCTGGATCTTAACATTCTATTAAGGAAGAAATCACGGTTACGCACGACGCCATTTAACCGGACGGGTTGTGCCTCTCCTGTTAGCTCTGTGACCGGGCCTGCCTACCTTCGCCTTTTACTTCTTAGCACCACTTACACAGTGTTCTCGGTGATGCCTCCCTAGCCTGTCTCTGTCTGTATGTTGCCAACTCACCCCTACCTCCCCCTTTCTTGGTATTCCCACTCTTTGATAACCTCTGTACAGTGACACAAGGAACGGGTTGGAGGCCCTCTCACTGAACCAGCCTGTAGCCCGCCTACACCTACCCCTGTAACATAGCTCGCCGTGTACCTATCCGTCCCGATTAATCCCTTGCCCGTTCCGCTCTTAATGCCTCGTACCCTTAAAACCGCTGTGTGTCACCTCCGTTCTAGCGGCCTGGACCCATCCCTCTTCCTTCTCTCATGCTGCCCCTCACCTCTCAATCCCGCACGGTCTGCGCTCCCCTTACTCCGTGATGTCCGGCCTGTACCTATTCTAAGACTGGTCTCACTAGCCGGGAATTACCGCCATAACCGTCTCAAACCCTTAACCAGCGCCGTCTCCCGTTGAAACCGCCTGCCAAGCTTAAAGGGTGACATAGACCGCCTACCTCCGCATGAGCCGCCTGTACCCCCGCTAAACATCCTGAGCCGCCTGTTACCCCGCCAACCTCCCTTAACCACGTGTGTCCCCTGAGCTCTCACTGTACCCCCCTAACCTCCGCCTTAACACGTGTGTCTCCCTGACGCCTTAAACCCCTGCCTAACCTCCTGAGCTGCACTGTACCTCCGCCTAACCTCCCCTAACCGCGTGTGACATCCTGAGCCGCCTGTACCCAGCCAATCTCCCACTGACCGCCTGATCCCAGCCTAACCTCCCCTGAGCCGCGTGTGCCTCCCTGAGCCGCCGTACACACCGCCTAACCTCGCCTTAACATGCGTGTGCCTCTATGAGCCGCCTGTAACCCGCCTAACTCCCTGAGCCCGCCTGTACCGCGCCGCCCAACCTCTTAACCAGCGTGTGGCCCTCCCTGAGGCCGCCTGTGCCACCGCCCTCAGCCCCCTTAACCGCATGTGCCACCAGTGAGCCGCCTGTACCCCCGCCTAACCTCCACCTTAACCCACGTGTGTCTCCTGAGCCGCCTGTACCCCGCCTACCTCCCTGACCCGCCTGATACTTTTCCGGCCTAACCTGCCACCTTAAACGCGTGTGCCTCCCTGAGACCGCCTGTACCACAGCCTACACTCCCCCTGAGCCGCCTGTACCCAGCCTAACCCCCTGAGCCGCGTGTGCCTCCCTGAGCCGCCTGTACCCCGCCTAACCTCCCCTTAACTGCGTGTGCCTCTATGAGCCGCCTGTACCTGCCTAACCTCCCCTGAGCCGCCTGTACCCCGCCCAACCTCCCCTTAACCACGTGTGCCTCCCTGACCGCCAGTACCCTGCCTAACCTCCCTGAGCCGCCTGTACCCCGCCCAGCCCCCTAACCGCTTGTGCCTTTGTGAGCTGCCTGTACCCCGCCTAACCTCCCCTTAACCGTGTGTCTCCCTGAGCCACGCCTGTGCCCCGCCAGCCCCCCTTAACCGCATGTGCCTCCCTGAGCCGCGTGTGCCCCACCCAGCCCCCTTAACCGCGTGTGCCTCCCTGAGCCGCCTGTACCCTCCCGCCTAACTTCCCCTTAACCGCGTGTGCCGCCTGTTCCCGCCCTTTAATCCATTGCCCTGCCCAGTCCCCCTTAATCCGTGTGCCTCCCCGAGCCGCCTGTGCGAGTCCCCTTAATCCATTTGCTGCACCCAGTCCCCCTTAACCCGATGTACCTCCCTGAGCCGCCTGTGCCCCGCTCCCTTAATCCATATGTGCTCCCTGAGCCGCCTGGGCCCAGCCCCCTTAATCTATTGCCTCTCCAGCCCGCCCCCTGTAACTGCGTGTGCCTCCTGAGCTGCCTGTGCCCTGCCCCCTTAATCCCATGTGCTTCCCTGAGCCACCTGGGCCCAGGCCCCTTAATCTCATTGCCCCACCCAGCTCCCCGTAATCCCATGTACCTCCCTGAGCCACCTGTGCCGCCCCCTTAATCCCATTGCCCTGCCAGCCCCCCTTAACCAAATGAACCTCCCTGAGCCGCCTGTGCCTGCCCCCTTAATCCATGTTGCCTCCTTGAGCTTCCTTTGCTCAGCCCCCTTAATCCCATGTGCCTCTCTGAGCCACCTGTGCCCTTCCTCCTTATTTCTATGTGCCTCTGTCATGGACAATTCCCCACTCGAACCTTAGCGTCCAAAAGATGGGTACCAGCATGAATTCCTCTAAGCTAATTACCAGCTTAGAACCTGTAGGCTGCCACCAACCAGAATTCCAATGCCTGGTACACTCGGTCCCCCAAAACCTTGTCCAGGGAACCCCAAGACCCAGACCCCTGGATCTTAACACAAGGAAAGAAAATCCTTTCCCCCACTGTTGCCTCTCCCAGGCTTCCCCTCCCTGGGTTACCCTGGAGGATCACTGTATTCAACTCCTTGAATCACAAACAGAGAGTAAAATTCACCTTCCTCCCTCCTTCTCTTCCTCCTCCCAGACTTTCCTGAGAGAGAAAGTAATTCTGGCACAGAGAGAAGTTAGCCTCTCTCTCCCCTTCTCTCCTTTCTCCCCAAAATTCCCTGGTGATATCCAGACACCAGTCCCCTGAGGTCTCACCAGAATAAAAAACAATCGGGTTCTTAAACTTTTTAATTAAAAAAGAGAGGAACCATCAAAACTAATTTGTAAATTTAAAAATGGAATAAGTACAAGGTTTTTTTTAGCTATAGGCACTGGGAATACCCTCCCAGCCTAAGTATTCAAATACAAATTAAAATCCTTTCAGCAAAAATACAAATTTGAACTCCTTTCAGACAAATACACAATTAAACTCCCTCTAGCCAAATGCACATTTGCAAATAAAGAAAACAAACATAAGCCTAACTCGCTTTATCTATCTAGTACTTACTATTTGGAATCTATAAAAACTTGTATCAAGGAGGTTGGAGAGAAACCTGGTTGCACGTCTGGTCCCTCTGAGCTCCCAGAGTGAACAACAACCAAAAACTAACAGCACACACAGAAACTTCCCTCCCTCCAGATTTGAAAGTATCCTGGCTCCTGATTGGTCCTCTGGTCAGGTGACAGCCAGGCTTACTGAACTTGTTAACCCTTTACAGTCAAAGAGATATAAAGTACTTCTGTGCTATTAACTTCCACTATCTGATTATGACAGCCTCCCTGAGCCACCTGTGTCTTGCCCCCTTAATCCCATTGCCCCGCCCAGCCCCCATTATTCCCATGTGCCTCCCTGAGCCTCCTGTGCCCTGCCCCCTTAATCTCAGTGCCCTGCCCAGCTCCCCCTTAATCCCATGTACCTCTCTGAGCTGCCTGTGCCCTGTCCCCAGCCTGCCCCTTAACTTCCATGTGCCCCACCCCCAACTACACTATTAACCTCCATGTGCTCTACTCTCAGTACCCTCAACCTCCATGTGCCCTCACCCCAACCCCCATTCAAGCCTGTGTGCTCCACCTTGAGCCCCTCAGCACCCCCATTCACCCCATATGCCCTGTCCATGGACCCCTCAGCCCCCCATTAGCTCTGTCTTCAGCACCACTCATTAACCCCATTTGCCTCCTAGGGAGGGATAGCTAACTGGTTTGAGCATTGGCCTGCTAAACCCGCGGTTATGAGCTGGATCCTTGAGGGGGCCACTTAGGGATCTGGGGCAAAATCAGTCCTTGGTCCTGCTAATGAAGGCAGGGGGCTGGACTTGATGACCTTTCAAGGTCCCTTCTAGTTCTAGGAGATAAGAGATCTCCATTAATTTATTTGTTTGTTTTATTTATTTAGGTGTTCTGCCCTCAGCCTCCATTGAGCCCACATGTACCCAGACCCCCATTAGCCCACATGTACCATGCTTTCTGAGTTCCCCATTAATCCCCATGTAGCCTGCCCCCGAGCCTCTCATCCCTACTCCATTAACCACTGCGTATCCCACTTTTCAGCTCCACCCCAGGCATTAACCTCCTGTAACCTGCCTCTGAGCCTCTCACCCCACCCCATTGATCCTGCTTTCGAGCCCCTCAGCCCCCTTGTTAACACATGTACCCCACCCCTTAATCCCCCGTTAGTCCCTGTATACCCAATTCCTTCAGCCCTTCCCCATTAAACCTCAAGTACCCCACCCCTGAGATCCTCTTCATTAACTCCCATATACCTCAACCCCCTCTAACCCCATGTACCCACAGCTCAACCCCCGTTAAGCCCCTGTCCTACGCACAACTCCCATGTGTCCCGTTCCTCCCACATTCCCTGGAGCAACAGCCCATTAACCCCCATGTACCTCACCCCTCAGAGCCTGGCACTCCACCCTCAGCTCCTATCTTACCTGCTGACCTCCCCATCTCTGAACCCACATACTCAATCAGTTCCCCTCTCCCTGGCTGTGCCAGTCCCTTTATTTGAAGATCAGAGATTGGGGATTTTTTGATCCCCACACTACAACATCCTTTTTGGCCTCCTGCAAAAATGAGTTACAGGCAAATTAATTTATTGCACTTGTATATTGGTTGAGATTTCCAACCAATTTCCAAGGGGTTTATACACATTTTTCTGTTTAATCGAAAATAAGGGTTTAAAACTCCTTTACTGTTTTGAGTATCTCAGCCATTGTATCTGCCACTACTGATATTTGGAAGCAGAGCCTGCAGTTAGCCGCAGCACTTATTGGAGGAGATAATCATTTAACCCTTTATCATTTTCTCTCTCAAAAGCCTCACCTTGCAGCCACAAGCCTTATGATCCTCAGATAGTAATATTCCTGTCTCCGAAACTGGTCAGTGCTGTTCCCATCTTCAATCTGAGGAGATCACTCAAGAGACTTGAGGTGACCTCTAGAGCTGGGCTGGAATGGGATTTTCCAATTCACGAAGTCTGTGATTCTGAATTTTTTTTCCTATTCTGAACTGGAATGAAAACAAAAAACTTTGAACATTTCTATTAAACAAAATTCCAAATTTTGTAGTTTAAATAAAATTGAAATAGTTTGCTCCAATTTTGACTTGTTTTATATTATATAATATATTTTATATTATATAAAATAAAAAAATCAAATGAGAAGTAGTTTTGAAATGGAACATCAAAACATTCGGTCTTGAAAAGGTCAAAATGGAAAGATCTTATCAGAACCCTCCATTCCATTTTTTTCCCAAAAAATAAAGTTTTTTTGGAAAACAGCACGTTGCCATGAAACGTTTCGCTTTTGCTGAATCTGCATTTTCTGACAGAAAACCATTTCATGAGAAAATTTCTGACCAGCTCTGTCACCTCCCGCCACTGAAATTGAGCTTGTTTGCAGATTGTGACCTGATTTTGGCAATTTGCAGACTGGTCTGATTGTGAAACGGCTTATGATACTTGTAGGTTCTGTAAGAATAACTTGCACTGCCATCATAGTGACTTCGTGCCTGCATATATGTTTGAGACTTTCTGTGCACAGACATCAAGATGTTCTTTTTGATCACTGGTCCAGAACCAGTGCTGGGTAAAAGTGAGTTACTGGTCCTCTGAGCATTCATACAGGTCTGCTCTGGCTGGCCATAAATCTGGTGCATCTGTAGAGGGCTCTGGAAGAAGCTTACCAGTTTAACCTCTCTTCTCTGATGCCATGGTGCTCAACTGATCTGTGAGCATCTGTTGATCCCCCAGGGAAGCACAAATGAACACCCCCAAGCTTCTCAAGGAGCAGGTAGCCCTCTGGTGAGTGGGACAGAGAGTAAGAGAGAGCCATCAGACGGGGAAGAAACACTACAGAAAAAGAAAACAGAAAGTAGAAAAATTCACAGAAGTGATAAGAAAAAAGACCATGGCCTTGTCTAGACTACAAAATTAAGTCAACCTAAGTTAGGTTGGTGTACAGGCACCACAGTAATTACTGCAGTGATTAATGTCCATGCTATGCCCCCTCTATTGGTGGTGCTCGTCCTCATCAGGAGCGCTTCCACTGACTTAACTTGTGGGGCATAGTGAGGCACTGACAGCTGGAGCCTCCCAACCCGCTCTGGTGCCGACAGCCTGAGCTTCATAGCCAAGAGGTGATGTAAGTAATGCAGTGTCTACACAGGAACTGCATTGCCCTAAGTGCTACACCACTTGTGGAGGTGGAGTTATTAGGTCAGTGTGTAGTGGGCAATTTATATCAGCTGGAGCAATGTTGTAGTGTAGACTCTTACAGCTAGCTCAGCATAAGCTGCTTTACGTTGACCTAATCCTGTAGTGTAGACCAAGTCTTAGAAAGGGACAGAAGACAGGGAGAGATAGGGACAGAAGAAAGAAGAGAAGGTGCTAACTGTGGAAGGTACAACACAAAAGGTTAATGGACAGTGAGGGAACCCTTCTGCCAACCTGTCACCTGTGACAAAACAAGTTTGAAGATACCAAGTATAAGGTGTGTATTTCTAGTTTTAATACAGCGCTACCGAAACTTTTAAAAGTTTTAAAGCACACACCCTTCAGGAAAAAGAAACCAATTCTATCCTCCTTGTAAACCTAACCTGTTGCTAAAGGTCTGCCTGTCTCAATGTATGCATCTTCCCCGCCTCCACCCTGTGAAATACTTTAAATGTCTACACTGTTAACTATAGTTGGCATTGAAGTCAGTGGGGCTGGGGCAGTGGAGGTATTGTCTCAAGTTGTCTGTAAAGTCAGGCAGATATTGCTGCATCAGTTACACTTGGCTCAGATTTTGAAGGTTTTGTCTCTTATTGTCTGCATTCAAAAGTTGAATCACTTCAACAATGTCAGTATAGCTGAAGTGGTATAGCCACCTAATGTGGACACAATTATATTGGGGTGAAGGTGCTTTTTACCACTATAACTGACTCTTATGGCAGTAAGAGCTAGTTTTAACTACAAAGGCTTTTCCTGTATAGCTAGAAGAGCAAGTCCTCTAGTGGAGATGCTGCTGATACCAGTAAAAGGAGTCCTGACTTTTCCTGCAGGAGCAATCCTAGCCATTTGCTCACCACATCAGGAGACATTTTCGCCTCAAGAGGCCAGGCCAAAACAGTCCCCAAAGCTGAGTGGCACAGCAGTATGGTACCACCTGGAAGTTGGCACTCAGGGAGACTGCCCTGGTTGCCTGTTCCTAGACTTGGTTCTGCCTCCCTGGATTGTTACCCAGGGTTCTGAATGGCCAATTTACAGCTTGCTAACTAGGCAGCCTTTAACAATAAGCCATAGCGGTTTCAAGCACTTTACTGGTTTGCCAAAGTCTTCCCATACAGGATGACACAAATTATATCAGGAAAGCGACTCCTGTCAGTATAGCTGTGCCTACGCAAGGGGGGTTGCTAGCATAGCTATGTCAATTGTGGTGTGATTATTTTTTTCCCCACATTTCTAGCCCACATAGTCATGCTGGCAAAATTTGCAGTGTAGAGTAGTAAGTTATACTATTTTGGCACCTTTATACTTGCATAACTGCATCTACACTGGGGGCTGTACCATTATAACTATTTCAGTGAAAAATCACACCCATAATAGAAATTGTTACAAAAGCTGTGTGTGGACCAGGCAGATTTTTTAAGTGAAATCTGAAACTAGTGAAAAATGTAGACCATCTGTCCCAGCTACTCTTGCTAGTCATTTGTGCCTCCCCAAATGGGGCATGCCTCATGCTTTGAGAAGTGCTGCTCTAATGATTCATGATTATGAATCTTGAAACTGTCTCTGGCCCCGTAGTGGTGGTTTTTTGACATGGGTTCAGAACTGAATATAGCAAGTCCCAGGCCTTGGATGAGTATAATTTCCACTTGCTGCCATCCTCTTGTTTCATATTGTTTTTTAAAATAAAATATATTTATGTCCAATGTTTAATGCTCACTTGTTTTTCCCCAAAGATGGATTCAAGGATTCACAAACAGGAATGTTGGTTTTGTCAATAACAAGACTATCTGCTACCCCTGTGGCAACTACATCCTTTTTGTTGACATTGAAACAAAGAAGACGACCGTGCTGAAGTGTAAGAATGGCCACGTTGGAGCCTTTGCAGTGAATGGGAACAGTCAAGTTGTGGCTTTTTCAGACCAGAAGCTAAATCCTGTCATCTATATCTACACTTTTCCAGGACTTGTTAAACAGTCAGAAATACAAGGTAGTGATGGGGGTTTCCCTTCCTGGTTCCTATTTCATTAAAATAAATACTAAATAACTATCTTGTGAAGGGCATTTTGGTAAGACTAGAAATCTCTTAAAATAGCATGGCAGAAAGGTATCTAATGACAGGAGAGATGCAGGGAGTACTCTAAAGATCCCTGGACTGCTTTCAAATAAAGACTCGGAACTGCAGCCCTTCGATCCACTACAATCCCATTGAATTTGTAAGCATGGCTAAGAGCTGAATGAGAGGGCAATGTTAAGCGCTAATGGTGCATCCGTGGAAGTCAGTGAGACCTTGGCAATGGATTTCAGTGGGAATAGGACTGACCCTGAGTCAGCAGTGCTAGCAGCTTGATTAAAATACCTTGTATTAATATTTGATCTTTTCCTTCTGAATAAGACAATTAAAGAAACACACACAGATTTTCTCAGTAGGCAAAGAAGTTCTCATTGTATTTGGGTTTTTTAGGGCATCTGCTTCTGAAGAAGTAGGTTTTTAATGTTGTCCTATCTTGACTAGGAAGACTTCATCTTTCTTACTCCATAGAAAGAAACATTGGTTTTGCCACTTCTACCCTGTTTTATTACTGGGTATATTACTCTGGAGTACCATACCTCATGGGCTGAGTTAATCACTTAAAGAATGATGTCAGCCTCTCTGTCCTCTCAATGGATTCTTTCAAACTATAGTAATATGAATGGGTCAGCTAAATTCTTTAAAATGTAAACATAGCAGGCAAAGGGCAGCCTTTCTCCAGTTAGAGGAGTGTATTTTGCTTAAACCTTAAGACTAAGAGAACTAAAGACTCTTCCTTAAATTTGGTATGCCAGGCACAGACTCAACCAGTTGATAATCATTTAGGAGTAAAAAACGCATATATGTATAGCTTGGTTAACAACAACTAAAGGGAAATATGGCAGTAAACATTTAAGGAGTGTGAACCGCAAAGCAGGAGTGGAGGGTTTTAGTGGGATGAAATTAATTAAAAGAAAACATTGGCTGAAGAATGGGAAAAATTTTCTACCAATGAGATTTATTAAACTGGAGCAGTCTCCCAAGGCAAGTGATGGAAATCCTGTTGTTTGAGACAGCTCAGTTGATGGTCTTGTGGCTAAAGGGTTGAGTTAGAAAATTTGGTTTATATTATTGCCCATTCCACAGTCTTCCTGTGTGATCTTGAGCAAGTCACCTAACCTCTCTATCCCTCCATTTCCAAATCTGTTGAATGGGGATCTTAATACTTCTCTACTGCAGGGGGTAGCTGGTGATAAATTGTTTGTAAAGCACTTTGAGATCCTTGGAGGGAAAGCACCATAAAAGCACAAAATATTAATAAAACTAGATGGAAAAGCCCAGGAGAATGTTACATAGGGGGCGGTCATGTTGGCTTGTATTGCAGGGGTGAGTGGACATAGATATCTATGAGGACTATTTCATTTCTAGAATAGAACTATACAAGCAGTTTTTTATCCTGTTTTTTGTTTTTTTCCCTTAAAAGCCATAATGAAAATTGTCTTTGTATGGCCAAAACAAAGTGAATAATCATGGATGGAGCAAAGCATCAAGCTTGTGGTTGTCCAAAGTGTAGCCTAAGGCTGATTAAAATCCTTGCTATTTTATATTTTAGGGGAGGCTCAGCTGGACTACTCTTTACTTGCATTCAGTTACATGGGTCCTTATCTGGCCACTTACTCTTCAGTCCCAGAATTTGCTCTTTCAATATGGTATGTATCAGACATGTTCCTTTAATACTGGGTACTTTAGATGAAGGTTTTTGTATTAGCACTCCTTGAGCAGAGCTTCAATTCACTGACTTGCCAAGACAAACCAATAAGGCCAAATGATGCCTTAGCTTCCTCCTTCCTCTCTGATCTGCCACTGTCTGCAAACATTCTCTGCCTGAATTGACTTGCATTGAGTAGTGTGGAAAACTTCATATAAGATTTATTGTTATTTTGCCATAGTTAATTTCCAGGCTGTTCAAGATTTTACATTTTGATATATTTATAACAGGAAAATAAGCCTTTCCACCACCTAATTATGTAAACAGTCCTGGAAGCTGATTGCAGCGGTAATTGTGAGAGAAAATTGCCTGCTAGCCAGAGCACAGGACTGGAAGCCAGAAACTGCTGAGTTCTAATGCTGATGCTGACTCTCCCAATGGTCTTAGGCAAGCCGTTTAACAACCCTGCTGAACTACTCCCTCTGTAAAATGGGGATAATGAATCTTAATTACTTCATGGGGCTTATATGAGGATTCATTAGTTAAAGTTTGTAAAGCAAATTGGGGATATAAAATGCTTTGTAAATGCTACGTACACCTCTACCCCAATATAACGCTCTTCTCGGGAGCCAAAAAATCTTACCATGTTATAGGTGAAAATATGTTATATCAAACTTGCTTTGATCCGCTGGAGCGCGCAGCCCCACCTACTCGGAGTGCTGCTTTACTGCGTTATATCTGAATTTGTGTTATATCAGGTTGCATTATATCAGGGTAGAGGTGTATTTGTTTTCCCATTAAAAGCCTCAGCATTCCAATCAAATCCCTGAGAATTCACAGTTTCTGTCTCTCTTAAAACACCACAACCCTTGTCACAACTTCTAGCTGATAACAGGAAAGGGGCTTTAAAGCCCCGACCACTCTTTCATTGTCCTGAGTGTCACAAGTATCCATGCAATCACCTCAGCAGGATCAACTTTCACAGCACTCCGTTTTGGAATGAAGAAACCTGGACTAGCACTTGAATCCAGGCATCTTTCATAGCTGTGCCAAACATGAGGTGCTTGAGCCACTTGGTCTGATTGTTTGCAGCTTCAGTGCCATAAAAAGACATATAGTGAGACTGAGTGAGGATAATGAAAATAGATCTTATGGTTTATTTTTTAAGTTGATTTTCGTTAACAACTTAAATCCTGCCTCTGCCTTTGCTTCTGGAGTGGTTCCACTGGTAGTGGAACCTGCCAGCACAGGGAGGGAGGATCACGGGGCAGGTAGGCAGGCATGCACAAGAAGTGTCTATCCTGTGTGCACCTCAGCTCCAAGAGATCCTTGCCTGTCCAGGGGCATGTGAGGGGTGAGAAGGCAACTTCCACCTTGAGCGATTGGTCCATCAGCCCCCCTAAAGAGAGCGCAGATCACAACACATTATTTGTGGTGTTCTAGCCAGACGCAGGCCACACGCAGGCCAGGCTGCCAGTGGCACTGGATACCCGAGTGGCATAGAGCATCTCACCCCAGAACCTCTGAGCAATCTGCCAGCCTCAGCCTCCCAAGTGGCTGGAATTACAGGTGCACACCACCTCACCCAACCCGCTGCATTAATAATAATAATAATGATTCCTCTTCTCAGTCCCCAATGGACAAGAATAACATTCATCACATACTCTAGCTGTGCGGTTCAACTCAGGATTTAGGCCGAAACATGCTTTACAACAGATAAAGTACCCCAAAGAGGCAACTGACTCTCTGTCTTGAAGATCTTACAGTCTAAAAGGCATGAACCATGACCATTCAGAACTGAATTAACATGGCTGGCCCAGTTTATGCCTTGTGCACACTTTAGAAGTTCCACCAATCTGAAAGATTCTGCCAGTCCAGTAAGACAGGAAATTCCACTGGAAATGGTGGAATCTTTCAAAGTAATGGAACTTTCTAAGGCCGTCTGTTCTAAGTTTATTTAATCAGCAAAATGACCCCAGAATGAATTTAATCCCCAGCAGCTAGTTGTCACAAAGGGATGACCCACAATTCAAGTCTGAAACAATTTAATAAAAAAACCAGGATCTTGTTATAATACTAGGCTTTGGTCCTGCTGTGAGCTCCACTCAGTGCACCTGTGTGGAGTTCATTGCAGAATCGGGGCCTTTATCTATGCAGTCTGATTACCCAGCAGTGTGCATGCATTCTTCCTACTTTGGGTACACAGAAATAATATTTTACGAGGTAAAAGAGCAGAATATGTTTACTATTTTCTGTGATTTCAATATGATGTTTGTGCAATGTCTATCTGTATTGTAATCCTCAAACTGTTTGCTATGCACAGATAAAGGAGTTTTTGTGTTTTTTTTAAAGTTAGCTCAGGCTTGAAGTATAGGAAGCTTGTGGATAATGAAAAGCTGCTTTTCATGGGAGACATTTTATCCCTAGATCTTTCTTCTGTTCAACGCAATGGCTCAGTGCCAGATGCTTTTTCAGCCACATGCGCCCTATCACATCATATCTTAGTAAATTAGCTACTACAAAAGAAGCTTGGCACAGCTTGCTGTGTATCAGAACACACTGACAGATCTTTAGGGAGAGAGCTATACTAACATCCTTTTATGCCAGAATTTCACCTTCTAACTTCCTTTAATATTAATGGGAGCTACTGAACATGTGTTAAAACTAGTGCATCAAGATAAAATACACCCCTTAAATCATGTTTTGTTTCCCAGCACCCATTTTTTTCAGTGTGATATTAATGTTAATAATTTTCTTGCATCCTGATCAATATCTAGAAATGAATTTGTCACAAGCTAAAGCAGCAGGATTACACTGAACTCCTATACCAGGGATCGGCAACCTTTGGCCTGCGGCCCACCGGGGTAAGCACCGTGGTGGGCCGGGCCAGTTTGTTTACCTGCCATGTCCGCAGGTTCAGCCGATTGCGGCTCCCACTGGCTCCAGGCCAATGGGGGCTGTCGGAAGCAACATGGGCCGAGGGATGTGCTGGCCACTGCTTCCCGCCACCCGCATTGGCCTGGGACTGCAAACAGTGGCCAGTGGCAGCTGCAATTGGCCTAATCTGCAGACGCGGCAGGTAAACAAACCAGCCCTTCCAGCCAGGTTGCTTATCCTGGCGAGCCACGTGCCAAAGGTTGCCAATCGCTGTTCTCCATGTGACTACCATATCCTGTGTGGTGAGTTTACAAATCCCTGTCCTATACAGTAACATTTCCATCCTTAGAGTTTTTTAAGGCCCGGCTTGACAAAGCCATGGCTGGGATAATGTAGTTTGTGTTGGTCCTGCTTTGAGCAGGGGGTTGGACTCGACCTCCTGAGGTCTCTTCCAACCCTAATCTTCTATGATTCTATGTACATGCTAGAGTTCTTCTTCACTTCAACCTTAGGCATACATAAAAAAGCTGAAATTCCAACTCCAAGTTCAAGTGACATGTTTTATCGATATATTTTTAAACTGCAAATGTTAAAAAGAAGTTAGTGTCAAATATGTGGTTCAGGAAATGGTGACAGTTCTCCTCCAGTGATGCTGAGCAATTCTGAGGATAGCATGTGAAAACACAAATGTTTACCTCTTTACTTACAATAGTTATAGGATTTTTTATCCATACATCTTAAAGCTCTTTTACAGATGCCTGTAGGGATTATGGTCCCTGTTCTATAGATAGGAAGACTGAGGCACAGAGGTGGGTGGAGGGAAGTGACTTGCCCAAGATTACACAAAGAATAAATGACAGAGCTAGGGGTAGGACCCAGGTCTCCTTATTCCCAGCCTAATGCCCTGTCCACAAAACATAGCTGCTTATGATGCACAGCAGCGCTGGTTGACATGTTTGTTTTGCATATTCTTACAATGTTTTCTCTTAGTTAGTAGCAATGTTGGTCCTAAACAATATTCATTTTACATATGACTGACTATCCAGCTTCTTTTGTCATTCCTACCAAGAGGAATTAACTTGATTGACAGTTTTTGTCTGTGACAAGGTGCCAGATTCCTGAGAGGAGCAGAGCATCCACTACTGCCATGGATGTTAATTGACACTTCTCAGGATCGAGCCTAAATGGTCATTCTGAATTTTGTGACTTATTTGATACATTTTTTTTTAATTCTCCTTTTTGAAGGGACTGGCAAGAAAATATCCTTTTGTGCAGTAAATCTCAACCAGGTGTGAAAGTGACCTCTATGAGCTTTAACCCCATGAACTGGCACCAGCTTTGTTTGTCCAATGAAAACTCCCTTACTGTCTGGAATATTGAAAGGAATGATCAAGAACATCATCTCATGTCAAAGTAAGTAATAAACCTTCCAGGCTAAAAGAAAACTATAGAGTTAACTTTCTTTTAGTGTCCAGGATCACTGAGTTATACCAGTTTACAAAGACTATGGATCCAATTAAGATTAACTGACAACCCTTTAAATCACAACCAATAAGAACCTTAACTGTCTGTTGTGTGCGTTGAATTTGTGATACCGTTTCCTAGTGCTCAGGTCTCCAGATTACAGCCATCACAATAGTTGATATGAACAGTCAGCAGTCTTTGGTAAGAGATCCAGGATCGAATGCACATACTGGACTGTCTTCCTACTCCTGCAGGTGGCTCTGCCTTGTCAGTATTCCTCAGTCCTGTTACGGCAATGTAGGAGAACTTGCACCTCTGCTCTTGCATGTGATTACCATGTTTGGACAGAGTTTCTTGCCTGCAAAGATCATTTAGTAAAGTGGAATGTGTGTATTTTAAAGTAAGATTGATTGAGAGAGAAGTGAAGCAGCCACATCGTGCTCGGGGAGGAGGAAGAGCAGGGGTGAGCTGCTTCACTTCTCCTGCCTCCCAGGCTTGCAGCACCAATCAGCTTAGGCGCCACAAGCCTGGGAGGCAGGAGAAGTGAAGCAACCATGGTGTACTCGGGGTAGAGGCGGA